>NW_027197340.1:20000-45000 GCF_038502225.1 Cherax quadricarinatus
TATATATATATATATATATATATATATATATATATATATATATATATATATGTATGTATATGTATATATATATCAATGAAATCACGAAACAAATTATTTTAAATCATTTACCAAACTGCGGCAGGCCAGGACTCGACCCTACGAACTTTATACCGCCTCCAGAGACAGCACAATGTACGCATCGCTTACCACTTGAGCCAGCGATCCTACAGAAATCACGCATGCAGCTGAGCTACATGTTTTTCTCGTGATCCGAGGACATTCGTGGCAGAGGTATCTCGAGGATTAAATTCAGCCTCTTTCTCTGATTCTTAACAGTCATTTTCCTTCTAATGAGGAAATATTCCAGCTTAATTTCTGTTTTGGATTTCTACTATGTAGTTTTTTATTTAGTATGCTTTCTTTCATTCATTATGTAGTAAACTGATTTTTAGCCCTGATGTGTAGTTCTTCTGTGTGTGTGTGTGTGTTTGTAAATAACTGTGAATGTGTGTGTGTAAATCTTCGTGTGTGTGTGTCTGTAAATAATTGTGAATGTGTGCGTGTAAATATTCGTGTTAGTTACCATTTTGTCCTAGGCACATGTCGATTAGACACTAGGCCTGTTGTATATGTGTGCGTGTGCGTGTACTCACCTAGTTGAGGTTGCAGGCGCGTGTGTGTGTGTGTGTGTGTGAACAAAAGACAGTGCTAGAGCTGGCATGGACCAGAGGAATACTAGTCATAAAAGAAACAATTGTTGGCCGTTCTGAAACAGCAGTATTAAGCAATAACTAGTGGGGCAGTTGCATATGTAATTATATATTTACTTGTAGCTTCTGAAAACTCTCAGTTCACTACAGTTTCTCTGTAGCAGCTCTTTTAGTTAAAGTACAGTTAAAATTCTAATTTACTTATGTTGTATGAAAAATAAAAACAAAATTGCTCATGAGATTTTTTTATTTAAGTAATATAGCCATTTATGCAATATCTGCTGTAAATGTGAGGTAAATAAATTACGGTCTACAGGATTTAAAAATTTTAACTGATCATCACGTAGAGTGTTACTGAGGGACTGCGTATCTGTCAGATAGTGAAGAGGCAGAAGCCCTGACTTCAGCAGCAGCGAGGGCAGCGTCCTCCTCAGCAGCCTTAGCGATCTGGTCCAGTACAAACTGAGGAATTGGATGGGGAAAAGTAGGAGCCACAGGCAACCGGTCAGATTCTGGCTGGAAACCGTTTTCGTCAGCGACAAACTTTAGTTCCACTTGTGTTCCGTCAGCAGCAGGGTACCTGTGAGAGAATTTACATATCAATAGTAAATAACCAACAGGAAAGCATAAGAGCATGAATTTAAAGCAACTGACGAAAAGTACTGTCTAGACTATAATTACAAGTATTCTTTCCTTAGCATTATACATACATATTTTTCGTTAATATTTTTTTTGGATTTAATGAGTAAAAATACTTACGAATATTTCCCAGAACTCACAACAGCACCATCTGGACCGTCAGGTGAGCCGGACTGAGAGAAGATAATGCCATTACCAGTCTCCACATCAAAGCTGTATCTTCCATTTTCATCTTGGACACGCTCGTCCCTTAAGATGGGCACCACTTCCTCGCTGTCAAAGGATACAGCCCTGAAAGAGGAGGCAGGAGCTCCGTAGGTCTCTGGAAGGAAGTGCTCGGGTGCAGCGACAGCCACAGAGACCCAAACAGCGATGATCAACTGAAAGAAATTAGGGATCTTTAAGGAAAGGTCGAGGGGAAAAAATGAATACATTATATAGTTTTTTCTTGTTCAATGATCAGGAAAAAGATTATTATACATTGTTTAATGAACAAGAAAATGGATATTATGTATATTACAAGGATATTACTACGAATATTATATTACATGAAAGCGTTTCCTCCTTTTCGGGTCACCCAACGTTGGTGGATGACAACCAGTATGTTAAACAATAATAATAATAATAAATATTTTTAAAAATAAATGAAAAAATGTTAGAAATCCAAAACACTATTTTTAATGACGAATGGAAGCTACATAAAAATTTAACTAGAAATTACACGTGATATTTCTTTGGAGAAAGGATGCCAACATTGAGAAAAATCCTAAGGTGAACGGAATGCCGCACAATTTCAGCTTGTAACTTAGGAATTACTCGGCAGACTGAAGGCAACCTTGGCTGCTGGCTAAAATTTAACAGTTCTCTTAACATTCGTTATATTTTCTTCATAAGGGTTCCGTTCCACCATTGTTCAGTGTTAAATACACTTATCTTTATATACCTCTTGTAGCAGTAAATGTTGCACACACAGCAGTTTTATTACTGTAGTGTTTGAATTTATAGAAGACGAAGATTCTATCATCATGATGTGTAAAATTGATCTAATCATCTACAACAAAGTTTGATTAAACTTTATAAATACTGAATGATTACCCTTAACATAGAATAATCTGTACTATAACCGACTGTTCACGAATACATTGGAGGGAAGTGTTTCACTGTACGGACTGAGCTAGAGAGGAAGCCAAGGAGTACACTCACAAACTTCATGTTGGGAGGGTTGGGTAGCAACTGGTGCCTGGGGAACCTTGGACGCCACTTATATATGGGTGAGCTTGCGCTCTGCACCACTTGCTACGGTTGACCTGTCCTTGATACGTCTTCACTAGCCCTTCACTGGCGAAGGCTTTTCAGTTTCCTCTTATCTTTTTATCCATGGTTATTTCAAGCGTAAATTGGTACGAATATTGCTCGGAGAATTATTTTAGAATTTGGGGAGATTGTCTTTTGCTTTATCGGGATTTTTAGAAAATCATTAATTTTCCCTACTTTATTCAGACTTAAAACCTTTCCACTAATAGTTTTTAATATGTTTATTTTCTTATTAATTTTGTGCATTTACATATTATAAAATGAATAAAATTAATTTATAAGAACTCTTTTTAACATTTCATCAATAACAACAAAAACAATAGGTTACAGTATGTAATTCAAACAAGAAAATACAAGAAAAATATATCTGTCGCTTACCGAAGAAGGTTACTTCAGAATGAGGGTAGATACATCTATAATTAATATATATCCATAGTGGTCATTAGGTAAGGTTAGGTTAGGTTAGGTTAGGTTAGGTTAGGTTAGGTTAGGTTAGGTTTGTCAGGAAACAGGAAAAGTGTTTCGTGACTCAGGTCTTAGTCAGATGATGACCCACCGTTGGAGCTTTAGGTCAACTGACCGAGGCCTTCCGCTGGCTTACCGGTTGACCCCTTTAAAAATTATGGCCATAGTTATAACCATTTAGTATCTACAGTGGTCATGCAGCACAGTGGAGGAAATCACGATTTAATTCAATCTCTGCTTAATGTAGACCTCCTAAATATTAATTTATTTCTAAATCTGATTTTTAGAATTTTAAATTTTCATCCTATCTCTCAGAAGATATCTAATGTACTTCCAGTGTCTCATGTTCTGGTGTTAATAATTCTCTTCTCATTTACTTCTGGTCTAGTCTCATGTGTACTAGAACATGACAGCTTGTTACTGTTTGAGTATTTAGATAAATAAACTGAAGACTTGTATTATATAACTGCATCTGTGGCTAGCAGAATACAAGCAAATATATTCAAAGATTTTAATTTGCAGTAAAATTCACACACTTGTAAAGATCACTAAGTTCTTTATTATCTGAAAAAGAGTATTTTTCCTCTCATGATCATTTTATTTTTAGCTTATACAGTATATACTAAAAAGAAAGGTTATGATATAAAAACATTAGTGAGCAGGGCGCACACATGGCAACCCATATACTGAAAGTTAAGACACATGTGCAACATCTGGATATCTTTATTGTAGACGTTTCGCCATCCAGTGGCTTTATCAATACAGATTCTAGAACATAATTGGAAGACAGTAGAACTATATACAAAAGATGAGGTAATCAGTCCCTCAGCCTTGGAGTTAGTGTTCACAGCATCGTGGTGGAGGAGAATCTAGAGCAAAGGCAAGAAGACTGGCGGTTATATAGGCGTCAGTGGATAAGGACGGGCAGCAGACGAGGGCATAGTCACTGGTAGGCGGGATTCCCCAGTGGAAGTAGGTCCTTCCCAAAGAGATGGGTTATTTGCAGCAGCCGTGAAGAAGGTCTTGTAGATGTCCTCTGAACCAAGATTCCATGATGTTGCAGTGTCTGACAAGTTGTGCAAGAAAGGTATAAAATACCGACTATATGAAAGTTAAGACACATGTGCAACATCTGGATATCTTTATTGTAGACGTTTCGCCATCCAGTGGCTTTATCAATACAGATTCTAGGACATAATAGGAAGACAGTAGAACTATATCGGCGTCCTTATCCACTGACGCCTATATAACCGCCAGTCTTCTTGCCTTTGCTCCAGATTCTCCTCCACCACGATGCTGTGAACACTTACTCCAAGGCTGAGGGACTGATTACCTCATCTTTTGTATATAGTTCTACTGTCTTCCTATTATGTCCTAGAATCTGTATTGATAAAGCCACTGGATGATGAAACGTCTACAATAAAGATATCCAGATGTTGCACATGTGTCTTAATTTTCATATTGTAGGTATTTTATACCTTTCTTGCACAACCCATATACTGTATCTTGTTCTTCTCAAGAATTATAATAGTGACTCACGGAAGGGGTGGGGTATCAACCCATAGCAAGTGGGTCCTAAAATTGGCAAGTGAGTTATAGGACACATTTGCCGATGGTTCAAACCCCACCCGTTTCGTGATTTGATCCCAACAGACTGAGGTTTTGCGCTGAGTGGTATGCAAAGCATCCGTTTCTTACTTATCAGTGTCCAGCTGACACTTCTCTGGATTTTTTGGACTACAAGCATTTATTTTGTTTTGTGAAATCCAAGTCAAAATACGTGCAGAAGAAATGTTCATAGATATTTGACCTTAAAATGTTGTGTCTGCAAACTGATTTAAGAACGTAAGAACATAAGAAAAAAGGAACACTACAGCAGGCCTACTGACCCATGCGAAGCCTGTCCATGTCCCCCCCGGATTAACTCAATGACCCACTTAGTCAGGTCACTTCTACTTAAGAAAGGAACAAGGCATCAGACCTAGTAGCACAAGCTACACAAGCCCAACTCACACCCTACCACACCCACTCATGTATTTATCTAACCTATTTTTAAAACTACACAACGTTTTGGCCTCTATAACTGTACTCGGGAGTTTGTTCCATTCATCCACAACTCTATTGCCAAATAAACCATACACCCGGCCGGGATTGAACCCGCGGTCATAGAGTCTCAAAACTCCAGCCCGTCGCGCTAGCCATATTGCCAAATCAGTGCCTTCCTATATCCTTCCTGATTCTGAATTTTTTTCAACTTGAAACCAGTGCTGCGAGTCCTGTCTTGGATGGAAATTTTCAGCACGCTGTTTACATCCTCTTATTTACTCCTGTTTTCCATTTATACACCTCGATCATATCCCTCCTAATTCTACGCCTTTCGAGAGAGTGCAGATTCAGGGCCCTCAGTCTATCCTTAAAGGGAAGATTTCTGATAAATGGGATCAACTTTGTCATCCTCCTCTGTACGTTTTCCAGTGCATTTATATCCATTTTGTAATACGGTGACCAGAACTGTGCAGCATAATCTAAATGAGGCCTAACCAAGGATATATAGAGTTGAAGAACAACTTGAGGACTTCTATTATTTATACTTCTATATATGAAGCCAAGGATTCTGTTAGCTTTATTGCGAACACTAATGCACTGTTGTCTTGGTTTTAGATTATTGCTAACCAGAACTCCTAAATCCTTTCCGTAATCAGTAGTATTAAGATCTACATTATTTAGTTTATATGTCGCATGGTTATTTTCCTGTCCAACATTTAGAACTTTGCATTTGTCTGTATTAAACTGCATCTGCCACTTCTCCGACCATTGCATCAGTCTATTCAAATCATCCTGGAGTGCTCTTGTGTCCTTATTAGAATGAATTGGCCGCCCTATTTTGGTGTCATCAGCAAATTTGCTTATGTCGCTATTTATTCCCTCATCTATGTCGTTTATGTAAATTTTGAACAACGACGGGCCCAACACTTACCCCTGTGGAACACCGCTTGTGACGTGCCCCCATTCTGATTTCTCCCCATTTATGCAAACTCTCTGCTGCCTATTTGTCAGCCATGCCTTTACCCAGGAAAAAATTTCTCCTCCTATTCCGTGTGCCTTAAGTTTCTTCAATAGCCTCTGATGTGGAACTCTATCAAAAGCCTTACTGCCTTACAAGTGAATACAAAGCTTAGAAAAAACAATACTAAATGCAAAATTTCCATTAATTTATTTGGCCCTTTTTTTTTTGTTCCAATAAGATTAAATAGAGGAATCAAATTTTGCTTTCCTTTCCTCTCCCTCTTACTACTTGCCTCTTGACCTATAGGATTTATAGTGCATGTCTAACCATTTCCTTTTCTTCATCACTGATATCTTACACATATTTAACTATTACAAATTTTGTCAACTCTCGCATTCGAAACACAATATAATACTGCTAGCTTTTCATTAATTATTATTTACAGTTTTAAAAAATATTTTTTAAATGTATATATAGTATGGCAAAAAAAAAGTTTTTCATAACTCTAATAAATCCTCAGCATTTTGAATAGCATTTCTCTCAAGATGCATTTCTAATTTTACTGTTTTTCCATAGAAACCACAACTTGATTTTTGGAATTTTGTATGCTTTCGTTTTAAATTAAAAATAAAGAATTTGTGTTATGCCTTCAAACTATGCACTCTCAGCCAATCAAGGACGCTGGGTGTGGTCTTGATGCTCGTGAAGGGCTCTTGAACTTAGAATTTGTAGCTTTTCTCTTTTTTCATTAATTATACCTTAGTACCCCCATTACTCAGGTGATGTATGATCCTAATGGTTTACAGTGAACTTTACACCTTGTGTAAGGATCAGCTTTCCTTCAAGTGCAGCTCGGTATACTGTAGTGGTATGTGTAGAGCAAGCTAATTAAAAATTAAAGCCTTGGAGTCATTATCTGAATAATAATTAGGAATATATGATGAATTATATGAACGAGGCATAGATGCTGACGAGCGCTTGAAGAAAGAACTTTTGCTGTTAGTGAAACGTTCAATAATGCATATAGAGACTTGCTGTTGAAGGAAAAGTCTTATGAATTATCGCGAAGAATATAGTGTATAGAGTGGGGACGCACGGGAATTGAACAGCAATCCAACTGATTGTAGTAAAAACAAATTAAGCGGCCCATAGGAGAAACGCAAAGGACATAATATCTTCTACTGGACAGGTAGTACTTACAAGCATGTCACTTTTAATGAAGTACAGTCCTAACATTTTCCGCCAGGTCTCCTTTCAAGAGTACAAGCCTCTCACTTTCGCTCCTTTATATGTGTTCTCTGTTCTTGATGACATTTATTTTATTTTGAATATATGTAGTTGACCATATAAAATATTCGGAAACTGTATTATCAATTTATTATTAATCAGTTGATTTAAATGGTTTAAAGCCTGTCGACTACGCTAGGTTTATTAACGCTGCCTGACACCTGTTCATAAGTTAATGATAGTTTTAGCTTTTATTTAGGGATAAGAGAAAACTTTCTGTGCATATATTATGACATATAGACACAACTTTAAGGGTAAATGCCACTGCAGCCTTCATATATATATATATATATATATATATATATATATATATATATATATATATATATATATATATATATATATATATATATATATATATATATATATATATATATATATATATATATATATATATAACTGTAACCACGAACGAGTGTATTTAATCAATAACAACGCTGCGACTAGCCGAAGACTCTAGCCCATGTTATTTTAGCCCACCTCATGGTGAGAGAAAATTCACGACGCTCCAACCCACGGGACCACTCACCCACACAAAGATCGCGCACCCAACAGGGCTAAGTGTTTTATCGTGATCCGAGGACACACACACACACACACACACACACACACACACACACACACACACACACACACACACACACACACACGTATATATATATATATATATATATATATATATATATATATATATATATATATATATATATATATATATATATATATATACATACATATATATATACATATAGATAGATAGATAGACAGACAAATAGATAGATAAATGGATAGATAGATAGACAGATAGGTAATATTAGTTTGAATGAATGAACAGAAGCATAATCACTGTGAAATTAAAATGCATAAAATTCGACATAATCATACTATTAAAAAACATAAAGTTTAAAGGAACTTTTGCATGTGCTGATTGCTTGCTGCAGGTAGTAGGTTAAGAGAGCAGCTGCTTGTCTTAGCGCTATGTCTGATGGCAATGACCTCGAATGACAGAAAATGATCGTTTACTTAACAGTTTACTCTGAAACAAATACTTCTGAAAGATGTTGGTATACAATAAAATGTATAATTTTAGAAAGATGAGAGTATGGTTATTCCTTAAAATAAAATTGTTATCATCTCATTTTTGTTTCCTGCATTTATAGTTAATGAAAAGCAAGAAGATTTCATCAGCAACGTATCAGAGAATACAGGACTCAGACCTGACAAGACACAGAGGTTGTTCCTCGCGAGAATCCCAAGAAACTGTGATTGTACTTTTTGTTTTTTGAAATGATGTTTGTTCAGTACTTTGTAGTCTGCAAATTATTCACCCCAGTCATACCAGTAACAGGTTAATTGTTTTTTTCTGTTTTTTCTCTGGATTTTTGTGCCACAAATACTTATTTTCTGATAAATAATGCAAAATTTTTCTGATAAATAATGGCAACAAATTTTTATTAAATATTATTTAAACCTACAATGTTATATGTCGACAGAATAGGCTAAAAGACAAGTCAAGGCAAGACTTAATGGGAAAAATGTAATTGCAGAATTTACACGTATTTATTATATTTTTTTGTGCCGTTTAGATGATATGGAGAAAACAGGTTCTGTGTTCCTGTCCCCTCCCGCTTACTGCTTCCATCTTTTTCCACTAACTCATCAAATATTTTTATTCATATTTTATGTTAACTCTCCCATTCAAAACAAAAAGAGTCAATGTTGCATCCCTTTCAGGGAATAACGAAAACATATTTTAACAGTTCGAATGTATCTTTAGTTTTCTTTACTTTTGAATTGATGTTAAATTTTTATTTTCTTAATTTCCGTAATTTTATTTTGTACATGGGTATATTAAAATAAATAATCAGGATTTTAAAAAGCTAGTTAATTGCTAATAGGATACTTAATTTAGATTTCAGATTTTCCAGCCGAAACAGTTTGTTTAACGTGAACTTTAAATCCACTCAGTGGAAGGAAGCACAGGAGCGTATGGATACAAAAAAAGGACTAAAAGCTAGGCCTCGAAAGGGATAACAGGAGCACACCCTGATATACTGCATATCTATAATTTATACTTCATTTGTTGCTAGAAAATTTAGAATATTTTCTTAAATTATCTCTTATCTTATTTCCATTAATAAAATGTCCTGACATATCCTGACTATTAGAGAGGGAGCAAAGTGAATCTTGTGTTACAGCCACTGAAAGCTTTAGAAATTTGTAAAAATAATAAGCAAGGAAGAAAAGACCTCTCTGAAAACTGCTCAGTTCACATATCTAGAAGTAGGTAACAACACAAACAAGACCGAGATAAAGTGTTTCGAGAAGCTTAAGAGAAAGCGAACTTACGAGTTTCATGTTAATTGTGAACGGGGTCAGATTAGCCAATGGTAAGGGAATATCAATGGAGGCTTCTTCTGAACTCGTCTAACTCGGACGAACTTTCGCGGGTACGCCCCTCTGCAAACAGAACTAGACGAGCACACACACACACACACACACACACACACACACACACACACACACACACACACACACACACACACACACACACACACATACACACTCACAAACGCACACGCACACACACACACACACACACACGCACACACACACACACACACACACACACACACACACACACACACACACACACACACACACACACACACACACACACACACACACACACACACACACACGCACACAATGACTCGACCCCTGCAACCACAACTAGGTGAGTACACACACACACACAGCAGGAAGGCCAGGACGAATGAAGCCAAACTACAAGAAAGGGGACTACACAGGAATGAGGAACTACCTGAACGGGGTTCAGTGGGACAGAGAACTGGCAGGGAAGCCAGTTAATGAGATGATGGAATATGTAGCAACAAAATGCAAGGAGGCTGAGGAGAGGTTTGTACCCAAGGGTAACAGGAATAATGAAAAAGCCAGGATGAGCCCATGGTTCACCCAAAGATGCAAGGAGGCAAAAACCAAGTGTGCTAGGGAATGGAAGAAATATAGAAGGCAAAGGACCCAGGAGAATAAGGAGAACAGTCGTAGAGTCAGAAACGAATATGCACCGATAAGAAGGGAGGCCCAAAGACAATATGAAAATGACATAGCAGCGAAAGCCAAATCTGACCCGAAACTGTTGTACAGCCACATCAGGAGGAAAACAACAGTCAAGGACCAGGTAATCAGGCTAAGGAAGGAAGGAGGAGAGACAACAAGAAATGACCGTGAAGTATGTGAAGAACTCAACAAGAGATTCAAAGAAGTGTTCACAGAGGAGACAGAAGGGACTCCAGAAAGACGGAGAGGTGGGGCACACCACCAAGTGCTGGACACAGTGCACACAACCGAGGAAGAAGTGAAGAGGCTTCTGAGTGAGCTAGATACCTTAAAGGCAATGGGGCCAGATAACATCTCCCCATGGGTATTGAGAGAGGGAGCAGAGGCGCTATGTGTACCCCTAACAACAATATTCAATACATCTATCGAAACAGGGAGATTGCCTGAGGCATGGAAGACAGCAAATGTAGTCCCAATCTTTAAAAAAGGAGACAGACATGAAGCATTAAACTACAGACCAGTGTCACTGACATGTATTGTATGCAAAATCATGGAGAAGATTATCAGGAGAAGAGTGGTGGAACACCTAGAAAGGAACGATCTCATCAACAGCAGCCAACATGGTTTCAGGGACGGGAAATCCTGTGTCACAAACCTACTGGAGTTCTATGACATGGTGACAGCAGTAAGACAAGAGAGAGAGGAGTGGGTGGATTGCATTTTCTTGGACTGCAAGAAGGCGTTTGACACAGTTCCACACAAGAGATTGGTGCAAAAACTGGAGGACCAAGCAGGGATAACAGGGAAGGCACTACAATGGATCAGGGAATACTTGTCAGGAAGACAGCAGCGAGTCATGGTACGTGGCGAGGTGTCAGAGTGGGCACCTGTGACCAGCGGGGTCCCGCAGGGGTCAGTCCTAGGACCAGTGCTGTTTCTGGTATTTGTGAACGACATGACGGAAGAAATAGACTCTGAGGTGTCCCTGTTTGCAGATGACGTGAAGTTGATGAGAAGAATTCACTCGATCGAAGACCAGGCAGAACTGCAAAGGGATCTGGACAGGCTGCAGACCTGGTCCAGCAATTGGCTCCTGGAGTTCAATCCCACCAAGTGCAAAGTCATGAAGATTGGGGAAGGGCAAAGAAGACCGCAGACGGAGTACAGTCTAGGGGGTCAGAGACTACAAACCTCACTCAAGGAAAAAGATCTTGGGGTGAGTATAACACCAGGCACATCTCCTGAAGCGCACATCAACCAAATAACTGCTGCAGCATATGGGCGCATAGCAAACCTCAGAACAGCATTCCGACATCTTAATAAGGAATCATTCAGGACCCTGTACACGGTGTATGTTAGGCCCATATTGGAGTATGCGGCACCAGTTTGGAACCCACACCTAGCCAAGCACGTGAAGAAACTAGAGAAAGTGCAAAGGTTTGCAACAAGACTAGTCCCAGAGCTAAGAGGTATGTCCTACGAGGAGAGGTTAAGGGAAATCAACCTGACGACACTGGAGGACATGAGAGATAGGGGGGACATGATAACGACATACAAAATACTGAGAGGAATTGACAAGGTGGACAAAGACAGGATGTTCCAGAGAGTGGACACAGTAACAAGGGGGCACAGTTGGAAGCTGAAGACACAGATGAATCACAGGGATGTTAGGAAGTATTTCTTCAGCCACAGAGTAGTCAGTAACTGGAATAGTTTGGGAAGCGATGTAGTGGAGGCAGGATCCATACATAGCTTTAAGCAGAGGTATGATAAAGCTCACGGTTCAGGGAGAGTGACCTAGTAGCGATCAGTGAAGAGGCGGGGCCAGGAGCTAGGACTCGACCCCCGCAACCTCAACTAGGTGAGTACAACTAGGTGAGTACACACACACACAATCACTCGACCCCTGCAACCACAACTAGGTGAGTACACACACACACACACACACACAATCACTCGACCCCTGCAACCACAACTAGGTGAGTACAACTAGGTGAGTACAGTCACAGAAACAAAACTCGCTGAGATAATAACAGACACAATCTTCCCAACAGGATATCAGATCCTGAGGAAAGATAGAAGGAGTAGAGGGGGAGGAGGGGTTGCACTGCTCATAAAACACCAATGGGGATTTGAGGAAATGGAAGGCATGGACATGATTGGAGAAAGAGACTACATTGTAGGTACAATTCAGTCCGGAGAACATAAAGTAGTCATTGGAGTGATGTATAACCCACCACAGAACTGCAGGAGGCCAAGAGAGGAGTACGAAGAAAACAACAGGGTGATGGTGGACACGCTGGCTGAGGTGGCAAGAAGAGCTCACTCGAGCAGAGCAAAGTTACTGGTAATGGGCGATTTCAACCACAGGGAGATCGACTGGGAAAACCTGGAGCCACATGGGGGTCCCGAAACATGGAGAGCAAAGATGATGGATGTGGTACTTGAAAACCTCATGCATCAACATGTCAGGGACACAACCAGAGAGAGAGGGGAGGATGAGCCAGCAAGACTGGATCTTGTGTTCACCCTGAGCAGTTCAGACATCGAGGACATCACTTACGAGAGGCCCCTTGGAGCTAGCGATCATGTGGTTCTGAGTTTTGACTATATAGTAGAGTTACAAGTGGAGAAGGTAACAGGAACTGAAGGGGACAGGCCAAACTATAAAAGGGGGGACTACACAGGTATGAGAAACTTCCTGCAGGAGGTTCAGTGGGACAGAGAAATGGTAGGAAAATCAGTAAACGAGATGATGGAATATGTGGCAACAAAGTGCAAGGAGGCAGAGGAAAGTTTTGTTCCCAAGGGAAACAGAAATAATAGGAAGACCAAGACGAGTCCTTGGTTTACCCGAAGGTGTAGGGAGGCAAAAGCTAAGTGCAACAGAGAATGGAAAAGGTACAGGAGGCATAGGACCCAGGAAAACAAGGAGATTAGTAGAAGAGCCAGAAACGAGTATGCGCAGATAAGGAGGGAGGCCCAGAGACAGTATGAAAACGACATAGCATCGAAAGTCAAATCTGACCCGAAACTGCTGTATAGCCACATTAGGAAGAAGACAACAGTCAAGGACCAGGTGATAAGGCTGAGGAAAGAAGGTGGAGAACTCACAAGAAACGATCAAGAGGTATGTGAGGAGCTCAACACGAGATTTAAGGAAGTATTTACAGTAGAGACAGGAAGGACTCTGGGGGGACAGACCAGATGGGGACACCAACAAGGAATACACCAACAAGTGTTGGACGACATACATACAGATGAGGAGGAGGTGAAGAAACTGCTAAGGGACATCGATACCTCAAAGGCAATGGGACCGGACAACATCTCTCCATGGGTCCTTAGAGAGGGAGCAGATATGTTGTGCATACCACTTACCACAATCTTCAACACATCCCTGGAAACTGGGCAACTACCTGAGGTATGGAAGACAGCAAATGTAGTTCCCATTTTCAAAAAAGGAGACAGAAAAGAGGCACTAAACTATAGACCTGTGTCATTGACGTGTATAGTATGCAAAATTATGGAGAAGATTATCAGGAGGAGAGTGGTGGAGCACCTGGAACGGAACAGGAGTATAAATGCCAACCAGCACGGATTCACGGAAGGCAAATCCTGTGTCACAAACCTTCTGGAGTTTTATGATAAAATAACAGAAGTAAGACAAGAGAGAGAGGGGTGGGTTGATTGCATCTTCTTGGACTGCAAGAAGGCCTTTGACACAGTTCCTCACAAGAGATTAGTGCAGAAGCTAGAGCATCAGGCGCACATAACAGGAAGGGCACTGCAATGGATCAGAGAATACCTGACAGGGAGGCAACAACGAGTCATGGTACGTAATGATGTATCACAGTGGGCACCTGTGACGAGCTGGGTCCCACAGGGGTCGGTCCTAGGACCAGTGCTATTTTTGGTATATGTGAACGACATGACGGAAGGGTTAGACTCAGAAGTGTCCCTGTTTGCAGATGATGTGAAGTTAATGAGGAGAATTAAATCTGATGAGGACCAGGCAGGACTTCAAAGAGACCTGGACAGACTGGACACCTGGTCCAGCAAATGGCTTCTCGAATTTAATCCTGCCAAATGCAAAGTCATGAAGATAGGGGAAGGGCACAGAAGACCACAGACAGAGTATAGGCTAGGTGGCCAAAGACTGCAAACCTCACTCAAGGAGAAAGATCTTGGGGTGAGTATAACACCGAGCATGTCTCCGGAAGCACACATCAATCAGATAACTGCTGCAGCATATGGGCGCCTGGCAAACCTGAGAACAGCATTCCGACACCTTAGTAAGGAATCATTCAAGACACTGTACACCGTGTATGTCAGGCCCATACTGGAGTATGCAGCACCTGTTTGGAACCCGCACTTGATAAAGCACGTCAAGAAACTAGAGAAAGTACAAAGGTTTGCAACAAGGTTAGTTCCAGAGCTAAGGGGAATGTCCTATGAAGAAAGATTAAGGGAAATCGGCCTGACGACACTGGAGGACAGGAGGGTCAGGGGAGACATGATAACGACATATAAAATACTGCGTGCAATAGACAAGGTGGACAAGGACAGGATGTTCCAGGGAGGGGACACAGAAACAAGAGGCCACAATTGGAAGTTGAAGACACAAATGAGTCAGAGAGATAGTAGGAAGTATTTCTTCAGTCATAGAGTTGTAAGGCAGTGGAATAGCCTAGAAAATGACGTAGTGGAGGCAGGAACCATACACAGTTTTAAGACGAGGTTTGATAAAGCTCATGGAGCGGGGAGAGAGAGGGTCTAGTAGCAACCGGTGAAGAGGCGGGGCCAGGAGCTAGGACTCGACCCCTGCAACCACAAATAGGTGAGTACAAATAGGTGAGTACACACACACACACACATACACACAGGATGCACTTGGGTCATCTCGATTTGCCCTTCACCTCGACTCCCTCCTCTTCCCCCTTTCAGTGATTTGCCAGTTCCATTGAACGAAAAAATCAGCAGACCAAAAACATAATCTAATCTGTCTTCAAGGTGTCATCACTGTGTAACTAGACCCATGGACATTGCTTTCACAATATGTGGTCACTCTTCCTAATTTTTTTTAACTAGTGGCTGTTGACGAGTTATCAAGTTATATCTTTGCACCGTTCACATGTGATGCTATTTTTTTTTATAGATTACATGCGAGCAATAATGTCCTTTGCGCACTTATTACATGAAATTGTTGCGTATATGTTGAAGAAGTCTGTTGTGATGAATGGTTTGAAAAACCGACAAGTTGAAGATTGAGACACTTGTGCAGCATATGGGAATCTTTATTCAGGAAACGTTTCGCCACACAGTGGCTTCATCAGTCCAATACAAAGAGGAAGGCGTAAGGAGAGGAGGAGTATGAGGTAATCAGTCCCTCAGCCTGGAGTCGATGTGTTCAGTCCATCAATCTTGTAGAATGTACAGCATAGGGCCGTAGACGTGGCTTATATACTGTAGTGAGGTGAGGTGAAGCAGGCGGAGGCGGCGTCATAGTGGTAACACTTGTTCAACCTTTGGACGAAGACCTACTTCGACTAGTGGATGTTACCACTATGACCCCGCCTCCGCCTGCTTCACCTCACCTCACTACAGTATATAAGCCACGTCTACGGCCCTATGCTGTACATTCTACAAGATTGATGGACTGAACACATCGACTCCAGGCTGAGGGACTGATTACCTCATACTCCTCCTCTCCTTACGCCTTCCTCTTTGTATTGGACTGATGAAGCCACTGTGTGGCGAAACGTTTCCTGAATAAAGATTCCCATATGCTGCACAAGTATCTCAATCTTCAAGAAGTCTATTAATGACACTACGACAACTTCAACTCCTTGTATTACTACTTCTACTACAAGTGGAAAATGACAAATGTAATCCCTATTTTCAAAGCAGGAGACAGGTTCTACATACTCTAACCTCGTAAACACTCTTCAATGCTTTCAATAACTTACCTCTATTCCATACATTTGCAATATCTGCCACATTGCTTCCATATCCACCCAGTCATACGCCTTTTCCAAATCCATAACTGTCACAAAATCCTCTTCACTTATGTAAATACTGTTCCCCTATATGTTTCACTGCAAACACGTGGTCCACACTCCAAAACTATATCCCCACCTGCTTTAACATTTTTATCTTTATCCCATCAATCCTAGCTGCTTTACACCCTTTCATTCTACCCACTACCCCATGCACTTCTCCCTCACACTCACAACAGGTTCTTCCTCACTCCTACAAAATGTTATTCCTCCTTCCCCTATACACGAAATCACAGCTTCCATATCTTCATCAGCATTTAACAGTTTCTCAAAATATTCCCTCCATCTTCCCGATATCTCTAACTCTCCGTTTAATAACTCTCCTCTCCTATTTTTAACTAACAAATCCATTCGTTCCCTCGGCTTTCTCATCTTATTAATCTCACTCAAAAACTTTTTCTTATTTTCAAAAAAAAATTGTTGATAACGACTCACCCACTCTCTCACTTGCTCTCCTTTTACATTGCTTCACCACTCTCTTAACCTTTCTTTTTTTCTCCATATACTCCTCCCTACTTACATCTCTTGTAATTAGTAAAAACCTCTTTTATGCTAACTTTTTCTTTCTTATTACTCTATATCATCATTACACCAATCGCACTTCTTCCCTCCTGCACACACTTTCCTGTAAAGACAAACTTCTGCTGAACACTCTAACACTATACATGTATTCTTAAACTTACCCCATGCATCTACCCCATTTCCTATACTCACACTAGCTATCTGTCCTCCAACAGTTGTTTATATCTTACCCTAACTGCCTCCTCCTCGTATTATATATATATATATATATATGTCGTGCCGAATATGTAAAACTGGTCAATTAGCAAGAACTCATTTAAAATTAAGTCCTTTCTGAAATTTTCTCTTATACGTTTAAAGATATATTTTTTTCATTAATGTTGGTGTAAAAATTTATAATTTTGCACCAAAAGAATCTTAGAAAACTTACCTAACCTTATTGTAACAAGAGCAATTTATTTTAGCCTAACCCAACTAAATATATTTTAGATCTGTTTACAATAACTTAATACCAAACAAACACAGTGAAATATATTTTTTTCGTTAGGTTCAGAATGATTTTGGCGAAATTATTGCATACACAAATTTTCGCTTGTCCTATATGGCAAGATGAGCGTTGCTATTTAAGCCAAGATCGCAAATTCTGCCTATTCGGCACGACATATATATATATATATATATGTATATATATATATATATATATATATATATATATATATATATATATATATATATATATATATATATATATATATATATATATGTCGTGCCGAAAATGTAAAACTGGTCAATTAGCGAGAACTCATTTAAAATTAAGTTCTTTCTAAAATTTTCTCTTATACGTTTAAAGACATATTTTTTTCATTAATGTTGATGCAAAAACTTATAATTTTGCACCAAAAGGAGCTTAGAAAACTTACCTAACCTTATTATAACAAGCGCAATTTATTTTAGCCTAACCCAACTAAATATATTTTTGATTTGTTAACAATAATTTAATACTAAACAAACACAGTGAAATATATTTTTTTCGTTAGGTTCAGAATGACTTTGGCGAAATTATTGCATACACAAATTTTCACTTGTCCTATATGGCAAGAAGAGCGTTGCTATTTAAGCCAAGATCGCAAGTTCTGCCTATTCGGCACGACATATATATATATATATATATATATATATATATATATATATATATATATATATATATATATATATATATATATATATATATATATATATATATATATATATATATATATATATATATATATATATATATATATATATATATATATATATATATATATATATATATATATATATATATATATATATATATATATATATATATATATATATATATATATATATATATATATATATATATATATATATATATATATATATATATATATATGTCGTGCCGAATAGGCAGAACTTGCGATCTTGGTTTACACAGCAACGCTCATCTTGCCATATAGAACAAGCGAAAATTTGTGTATGCAATAATTTCGCCAAAATCATTCTGAACCTAACCCAAAAAATATATTTCTCTAAGTTTGTTTAGTATTAAATTATTGTAAACAAATCTAAAATATATTTATCTGGGTTAGGCTAAAACAAATTGTTCTTGTTATAATAAGGTTAGGTAAGTTTTCTAAGATTCGTTTGGAGCAAAATTATAATTTTTTACATTAACATTAATGAAAAAATATATCTTTAAATATATAAGAGAAAATTTGAGAAAGGACTTAATTTTAAATGAGTTCTTGCTAATTGACCAGTTTTTACAAATTCTGCACGACATATATATATATATATATATATATATATATATATATATATATATATATATATATATATATATATATAAATATATATATATATAAATAAATATATATATATAAATATAAATATATATATAAATAAATATATATATATATATATATATAAATATATATAAATATATAATATAATTATATACATATATATATATATATATATATATATATATATATATATACATATACATATGTAAATACATATATATATAAATATATACATATATATATATATACATATATATATATATATATATATATATATATATATATATATATATATATATATATATATATATATATATATATATATATATATATATATATATATATATATATATATATATATATATATATATATATATATATATATATATATATATATATATATATATATATATATGTTCGAAAATATTGCAAGACCTGAGTAAATGACAAGTGGTTTAGTGGAAACCGAGCCGCGAACATGGTCCATAGAAGATTAAAATTTGTGTATGTACATGGGTGACTGATGTAATCTGGCAGTTAAGCAACCAGCTGACAGTTAAAATAAAGAGAGGATGAAACGTAAAATGTTCAGATGTTAAATCTTTGAAATGTGCAGGTATTTAGGCATAGCTCAATATGAAATACAGAAGCTTTATTGTGTGAGGAAAAATATAATTGTCCAAAATGTATCAGGTTGGTCATTGATTTGAAAAATATTTCATTAACTTTCAGTATTTTGTAATTCACTGTCCTCACATAGCCGATTGCAAGACATTCATTAATTAAATAGTCCATGTAGAGACATCTAGAATATTTGTTATCTCTTCAGTAACATCTGTACATAAGAAGCACCTTCTACCAGTGTTTCAGGAGCTTAGTAAAGTAGGGTAAGTGCTACTTTCTCTCAGTCACCAGGTGATCCTATACTCATGCTTCTCACACACACATTTATTGTCTTGTCAAAGAATGATGCCTCAAGAATACAATTAATCTTGTTGAATGTTTCTTATTTTTGTTTTTAGGTCACTGGATGTTAGTTTTATTGGTATTGACAGTAGCAGAGCTTTAATAGTAAAAGACAGGAATCTCCAAAAAAATATCTATAGAAATCTTAGATAATCTGTCTATTATAGTTCGAAACCAATTCTCTCATTTTTTTTATTTTTGTTTAATATTCTTTGGACAGAAGGATGACAAAGGATCTACTGTGCATTCTTGATACTTGATGCAAATGTCGTATGGGACTTGGACATTTATTTTTATACTATCTATTGCCTCAGTGATACGAATTTTGTGAGTACAGAAAAAACTTTACAGGTTTCTTGATCTCATTTTCAGGAATGAAACATTATTTGCAACGTACGATTATTCCGAGAACAGCAAACTTGAGTCACTTAGAAGTTATGGGATACTGAGAATAGTTAAAGATATAGTGTAATAGTGTACTGTGTTAGTGATTGTTAAATGTTTATACCTGAACACATAGGGCCAACAAACACTGTATTTAACAGCTGGTTACCAAGCCATAGTCTGATTTCAGACTTTGTGTTTACATGCACAGCTTCATATTCTTGCTGATGGATATACAGAAATTGCATATTTGAGGCCTACCTCATGTCTTTAACGCCTGTCCCAGACTTGGGATCTCACGTGCCTTTGCGAAAGTCTACGGAGCTATGAGATACAACTCTAGAAAGGCGAAACAACCTTGCATAGTTACGGGTAACTGTGCAATGATTAGTGTAAAGATTATTAGGTGTACTTGTAAAAAGTGCACTCACTATTGCATTTCGAAAATTAATCTATAAGCAATAATTTGGTGTTAGCTTAGAAATGGTCTATTGAGTACTACTAGTTAATTTGTAGAATGTATGCTTTGTCTACAACTATTAAAACTGAAATAAAGTGTAAGGTATAGTGCTATGAAAATCCTTAAACTTATAAAGATTTGAAGAATAATGTAGTATGCCTATTGCCTCATGTTATCTTGAACGTAGTTAAGATATTGGCTCAATGAGAATAACTGTTTGAAAATATATATAAGTTATAACAATATGTTCTTCACTGTGAATAAGAAAACGAAAATAGGAAAACTAGGTGATTTTACTGCTGCATTTCTGAGAAAAAGCAGGGAAAGATACTTGGCACTGAAAGTTATTTATTCCATTTTTAAACTAAAGATGCCTTCATAAAAAAAATGTTATCAGAGATGGACGAGACAAATTTGTAAGCTTTTCGAGAGTTGCGATCATGTGTCATATTGTATTATAATACAAGTTAGTCATTCAGTCCTTCCACAAATTAACATATATCATGAAGCATACTTCAGTAGTTAATTCGAAAAGGAGCACTAAATATACTCGTTTGATTTATGATCTGAACTCAGTGAGCAGTTATTAATTGTTCTGGATATTTTTATTTCTGTTTTATTAGGCACATGAATGTTTTAAACTTATATACAGGATTTCTGATTCTCAACTTTGCAAAAGTCATGATGTTCGTTACAATATATTTAACCGGTGACATTTCGCTCTTTACACACATTTATCGTTACAGTGCAATAATGTTTCAAGGTTTTCCTGACTTGACTGCAAATATGGCTTGTTAATCGTAGATTTTGGTATTCTGAGGTCACATCAAACATCTGTGAAATACAAGTGAACAGACTTGTTAGAGTGACCAGGCTACTAGCGAGTATTCACTATTTAAAGAATGCTTTATTTTTTAAGCATTTGTCAATAATGCCCTCAATAAAAGTTGTATTTACTCATAAATCAGTTTTATTTATCTTCTTATTTATAATAAATTACAACGTTGTCTAACTGTATTCAACATAATTAACATTAGTTATATGATTGGGAACGTCCGGAGCCCTCGCTGCGAGCGTGGGCAGCGTCTTCCTCAGCAGCATAGGAATTGGGTGGGGAAAGACAGGAGCCACTGGCAGAGAGTCTGACTGGGGCTGGTAGCCGTTCTCATCAGCAACGTACTTGACAACGATGAGTGCTCCATCAGGAGCAGTGTAACTGTAGAAACCACAGATATTATACAAGGAAAATATTTGTAAAATATTCTTGAAGTGTAAAGTGAAATAACATCTACTCGTAGACACAAACATGCAAACAACAGGTATACATAGGAACTCACATTAATGCTCAACTTTTTCTTCTACCAGACTGTCGAGGAGTTAAGGTGAATGAACTATATGGAAATGACAATAAAAGATCAAAACCACATAAAATAACAGAAGCATCTTGAGAAAAGGTAACGAGAAAATACGTAGCATTATCGACAGCTTAGAAAAGGACATTCTACTTGAAATGAAGAAACTGATCACAATCTAAAAACCAGCTCCTCAATCCTTTGCTGGAATGAGGTACTTCTTGTGATCAAATCTGCATGGACCTCCTTTTCTTTTCTGCAACACTGCAAGCTCCAGTTGATTTGTTGATTGCAACAGCAAAAGCCAAAAGCTGTCATTCAACTCTTCCCCGTGGAGAGGGTTTTCTATCTTGTATCGCTTTTCTGGGAGTTCTGCATAATATATATATATATATATATATATATATATATATATATATATATATATATATATATATATATATATATATATATATATATATATATATATATATATATATATATGTATGTATGTATATATATATATATATATATATATATATATATATATATATATATATATATATATATATATATATATATATATATATATATATATATATATATATATATATATATGTCGTGCCGAATAGGCACGATATATATATATATATATATATATTTATATATATATTTACATATCTATATATATATATATATATATATATATATATGTATATATATATGTACATATGTATGTATATATATATATATATATATATATGTATATATATATATATATATATATATATATATATATATATATATATATATATATATATGTACATATGTATGTATATATATATATATATATATATATATATATATATATATATATATATATATATATATATATATATATATATATATATATATATATATATATATATATATGTCGTGCCGAATAGGCAGAACTTGCGATCTTGGCTAAAATAGCAACGCTCATCTTGCCATAAACGACAAGCGAAAATTTGCGTATGCAATAATTTCGCCAAAATCATTCTGAACCTAACGAAAAAAATATATTTCACTGGGTTTGTTTAGAATTAAATTACTGTAAACTAATCTAAAATATATTTAGTTGGGTTAGGATAAAATAAATTGCGCTTTTTATAATAAGGTTAGGTAATTTTTCTAAGTTCCTTTTGGTGCAAAATTATAAATTTTTACATCAACATTAATGAAAAAAATATATCTTTAAACGTATAAGAGAAATTTTTAGAAAGGACTTAATTTTAAATGAGTTCTTGCTAATTGACCAGTTTTACATATTCGGCACGACATATATATATATATATATATAATTATATATGTATATATATAATATATATATATATATATATATATATATATATATATATATATATATATATATATATATATCGTGCCGAATATGCAAAACTTGTCAATTAGAAAGAACTCATTTAAAATTAAGTCCTTTCTAAAATTTTCTCTTATACGTTTAAAGATATATATTTTTCATTAATGTTAATGTAAAAATTTTTAATTTTGCACCAAAAGAATCTTAGAAAACTTACCTAACCTTATTATAACAAGAGCAATTTATTTTAGTCTAACCCAACTAAATATATTTTAGATTTGTTTACGATAATTTAATACTAAACAAACACAGTGAAGTACATTTTTTTCGTTAGGTTCAGAATGTTTTTGGCGAAATTATTGCATACACAAATTTTCACTTGTCCTATATGGGAAGATAAGCGTTGCTATTTAAGCCAAGATCGCAAGTTCTGCCTATTCGGCACGACATATATATATATATATATATATATATATATATATATATATATATATATATATATCTCTCTGGCCGTGGGTTCAAACCCCACGCATGGTATGGTTTCCTTGCAGTACCTGTCTAGCCAGCAATTTATGCCAATTGCCCTAGATATCCATTCATTGCCCACTCCCTATCTAGGCAAGATGCTACAAATGACTGGAGTTCCTCCCTTAGACCTGACTAATTCTATGGCTGACCTGTACTTATCCAGTAGCTCCTGTCTCCCGCCCTTCCTAATGTCATTACCCCCACACTAAGACATATAATGGGCTTGTTCCCATTACCTGACATAATATTATCCAACCTGCTGACTATGTCACCAACACCAGCTCCTGGGAGGCACACCCTCTGTCTGACCTTCCTATCTCTATTACAAAAAGCATGGTCCATATATCTTACCTGAGAATCTCCTACAATTAGAGTATTCTTACCTTGATTAGCAGGGGAGTCAGTGACACCTTTAACCTCACTAACCACCGAAGTACACTCGTCCTGGAGAACAGAGAATCGATTGCCTACCTTCACATCTTCTCTATTGACCCTCCTTATCTTCCTTCTTCCTGAGCTGTGAACCACTTGCCACTTAAAGCAGCTGTCACTTTCACAGCTGGTGACCATTTCCTCTTTACCAGCTCCATCCATCTCATACACACTCCCAGACCCATACAGGCGAAGCTTCAGCCTGAAGAAGTAGAACCTCCTCCTTCAATACTTTAACCAGGGATTCTAAAACACTACAACAAGCCATGGTGCTCCGTAACACCCCATGCTAACTCCCAGAGAGCTTAGGCCAGGTATGACCACACGTGACCACTGACCTCAGTATATTTTGACCACTGACCTTAGTGTACTCAGCACACTGAAGAAGTGATCTGAACGAGAGTAGAATCGCACCGCTAATATTTAACTTACTATCTACTAGAAAATAAGAAATTCTAGATGTAAATTGACTGAAAAATATTCTTTGAAAGTAATACGCAAATAACCCGCACATAAAGAGAGAAGCTTACGACGACGTTTCGGTCCGACTTGGACCATTTACAAAGTCACACTGTGACCGTGCAGTCACGGTATTGTGCCTTTTTTTATTATTTTGAAAGTAATATTTCTAAGAAACTGAGATGCAA
>NW_027197340.1:52500-63587 GCF_038502225.1 Cherax quadricarinatus
TCCAGATCTTATGGAGCTCCACAATAAATGATTAGTCTTCTAATGATTATTTATATTAAAGAAACTGACATTTGAATATTCTGTGTGTGGCTTTTCTTGTGATGTTTTCAGCCTGTGTATTTATAAAAAATTAAAATAAAGAAAGTTATGCTATGTAGATGATTTTTTCTTGCTGATAAAGTGACACTGATAATTATATTACTACTATTACTACTTCAACTACTAATTAATTATGATTATTATTATTATTATTATCAAATTTTATAGCCATTTTAATACGTTACTTATATAGAAAGTGCAAAGCCATTTTTCAAAAGAAAAAATGCTGTTGTTACCTATTGACGATAATATTCAGTAAAGGAATGATTTGTAATTTGTAGTTTTAAGAAATCTCAAAGATTTCTTAAAACTACAAAAATCTAAGGAGTAATATATTTTTGAGTAGATAAAATTATGTAATAATCCCAAATAAAAATAACCGAATTATAATTACCGATCTTTCGAGTGATTCGAATTATTTTTTTAATTAAATAAGAAAAAACGTTAGACGCTCTCAACAGTAAATTTAGCATAATAATGAAACAACTACACTGAAGATGAAGTATTTAAAGTTTCATGGCATCCAATCATCAATATATAATTTGGGTTTTGAATTCCACCATTTCAATAAATTCTTTACAATATTATTTGAATAGCTGAATACAACCAATTAAACAAGTAACCCAGTAATATTCATAGTTAGTTCTATATGCTCTGTTGGATATAAATTATCATAATATCTTTTATATTCAGTGAGCCTGAACGTAAAAAGCGTTGCTAATTACAGCATATGGAATTATATGGATATCCTTCGTTTTTGCTTAGGGTGATGCAGCAATAAAGTTAATAGAACAATTGGATTATCATGCAAAATTCCTCTTGAACAGTTATAAGCACGTGGGTTAAGGTTCTTCCCTGCGTTGACTTCCATCTAAGCTCTCACAGCTGTCTACATCCAACACCACCACTAGTTCAAAACCATTAACGGAAGAGAAAAGAATTCTGTGAGGCAAATAAAAGCAATTCAACTTATATTAGAGAATTCAGCGTATTCATGTATACTACAACGTTAATTTCTACATGGGTGTCACCAAATTAAAAACAGCCCTTTTACAATTTATAATTTCATTTCTGAAATCACATACATTTTAAACTGTGCATTGTCGATACAATTTTAGTTTTAATATGAATTCTACAGCTAAATGTTGGATATATGAATGGGAAATCCTCTTCCCCTACTCCTTAATATTTTGTATGTGGATTTATTTCAAACTAAACAAGAGGGACAGACTTTTTCCCATATTCCAAAATTAAACTAAAACTTGGTTAATATCCCATGCTTATGGCCCAGGAATTTCTATTTAAATTAGTTATTCTAAAACCATTCAATCAATAATTAAATTTTTTTGATGTTTTTATTGATGAAATGGACCAAGAATTACAAATCAAAATGAATAATATAATTAATACATGGCAGGATAAAGTGTTATTAGTTACATATCAGAAATAACTAAATTTAATTTTTCTTCCATTTTCTTAAGGGCTCTGTTTCTGTAATACAGAGTCCAATAAAATATTAAATAGCTTCTAATATGAGGTGGCCAAAAGCACCCTAAAGTTTTTATTGAAAAATATTTTAAAATTACTAAGAATACAAATTACAGACTAAAAGACAAAGGACATTACTCAGCCAGAAGTATTTTAAGGCTTGACAAAGCTCCTGGATAGCGAAACTTTGCTACAATAAATTGTCACATTAGTTCCACATGTCCTTTTATGTAACTTATTGTCGATAGTTCTTCCAACATTACTACAAAAATATGTTGTTACCACCATACTATACCAACTTGATTAAAATTCTTGCTTTACTTAAATCCATTAAGATATGCGTCCTTTTTAAAAATCTAGATGTTTTGAAAGCTTTTTCAAAAAGTCTTTTATGGTTGTAAAATGAACACATCAAAGATATTATAGGCGAGATGAGGTATTTCTACGAAACTCCAGCACTTTATACCTGAAATCGCTCAGAAGATGCTTAGGCAAGTTATCGTCTTTGATAGTTAAAAGATGATTGGACGAGGCACAAATTATTGCATCAAAACCAGTCTTCCAGTTTTCCCCATTTCTTTAATAAAACCGGAAAACTGCCAATTAAATAGTTCAATGTAAACTAAAGCTTTTTGCATAAGTTAAATGAACGAAGATTTGAAGTTGAAGCCGGAATTTAAAAATTCCAAGTCCATTAATTATGTTCGTAAATTAACCAATTTGCACCTACACAGGCAAGCCTAGAAGTATCATCTTTTTCATAAGCTGCCTCAGCTATTAAATGTTAAAGCTTAAGAGAAGAGATATACTTGTATCAACACTCCAATAACAATTCCATTTTTTTTCTAATAAGGATGTTCCCAGTGTTGAAGGTTTGAAGCTGATCAGAAGAGGAGTTCTCAAAATCTATACCATTAAAATAATTCCGTGAAGTTTTCCTTAATTATAGGTTTTCAATACTATAAGAAATTTGAAGCCGATCAGATGAGGCGTTCTCAAATTATAAAAGAAAGCCTGGGAGAAAGAGAAGAAAACTGTTCCTGAGTAAATGACTGGTTCTTCAACTAAGTTATACGAAAATATAATATTTAAGGGCTCACTAAACTTGTGAAGCTTAAAAGTCACGAAAAGGCTAGTTTTCAGTATTTAATTTTTTTTTTTTTAATAATATTTTATTTCAATTTATCGATAATACCTAATTGCCAAGGATAGCTCAAGGGGTTAAATTCAAATTTTACTAAGTGGTCCCTACACAACTAATACTAATTCAACGCTTCATCTACGATATATCTGCGTTGAAGTTTTAATATTGATTTGATGAGCAATTCACAAATAATCACAAACAATATTTCAGTCTTCCATTTTTTTTAAATTTGCACATGCACAGTCCTAGATCAGTCAAAAAATAATCTGATTAGGGTACACAAGCATTCTGAGTCTGAAACTGGTTAGAGGCATTCTACAGTTATTGCACAGAATACAGTTTATAAAACAGTTTAGGAAAGAAACTAACACATCCCAAAATTAACATTAAGCTTTATTGAGGCATTTTTCAGCCATTGCTCAGAATTCAATATTTCAAGGTTTTTAACTATACAAATAAATTGGCAAATTTTTATTTACACCTAAACTCAGAGGGTATCATTCTGTCCATAGAATTCATATGTCATTAAAGATTGGAGCCGTTCAAAAAGACATACTCAGGTTATTTAACGAAAAAAATAGCACACCTTTTTAAAAATTAAAATTGACAGATTGTCACATACCTACTCTAATAACAGTTTCAATCTTTTTCTAAGATACACTAGAGTTGAAGGTTTGAAGGCTATCAGAAGAGGCTTACTCAAGTTAATAAACACATTTCAAATACCTGAAATGGTCTACATACAACTTACCAGAGTGCACTTGCAAATTTCAGTAATTGCTTGAATTTTTCATTAGTTACAGTAAACAAACATTTAAAATTGTAAAGTGATCGTGTCAGATGTTCAAGTTTTAAGTGAAAACCTTGGAGGAATGAAATACAGTCATCCACTTAGAAGTACCGATTCCAGGATTCCTTACAAATAAAAATACAGCTTAACTTTGCTCGGTTTTACTTCAACAGTTTATAAATACAAAGGATGGAAACAGCACAAGTAATTCACATATAAAGTCCATACAACATTTTGTCGATATTTGATTAATCAGCACCAAAGTAATAATTTACTGAGGGGGGCCATACACTCTGGAGGGACCTTTGGCCTCTTCGCGCTCGCGTTCAGCGTCTTCCTTAGCAGCGAAGGCAATCTGCTCACGAACGAATTCAGGGATTTCGTGGGGGAACTCAGGAGCCACTGGCAGTAAGTCAGACTGGGGCTGGAAGCCATTCTCATCGGCGACGTAAGATAGAGAGACTTTTGTGCCGTCAGGAGCTGTGTAACTGTAGGAAGTACAGTGGACCCCCGGTTAACGAACTTTTTTCATTCCAGTAGTATGTTCAGGTGCCAGTACTGACCGAATTTTTTCCCATATGGAATATTGTGAAGTAGATTAGTCCATTTCAGACCCCCAAACATACACGTACAAACGCACTTACATAAATACACTTACATAATTGGTCGCATTTGGAGGTGATCGTTAAGCGGGGGTCCACTGTATATGTTATAGTATCACTGAATAGTGATAAAAAGTGAAAGGTAGATTGCAAAATACCAGTAACCCTCGCACAGTCTATCAGTTATAGACTAATTACATCTCCATTACCAATACTCTGACTAGATAAATCACATTCGCAGCATTAGCATGAAAATATATTTGGAATGCTTGAAATCTGTTAAAAATATACTGCAGTTACCTCTTATGGTACTCCTAGCTTCTCTACCGTAAGCAAACGGGCCCTTCTGAAGTAGTTCTAGAACAACTGTCAGGGTTCCAGTAGAATCAGTCAGTTACAGAACTTGATTGACTGCCATTGTAAGTAGTCAGTTTATGCTGTATATCCAGTTAAACAAAACATTTCAAAACAGTTTGTCACTAAGTACATACAATTTCAGAGAGGAGTCTATTACTATGTTCCATAATTCTGCTTGCAAAAAACTACTTTTTTTTTCATTCTTTGCTATTTGTCATTTTTTACAATGTTGAATATCTTTGCTCCTCAAAAATAGTTATTCGGGTTAGAATATTTTGTTTTCTTTTAGGTTTAAAAGAACTCCTGTAGTCTCAGTTTACTAACTGATAAGAGAGTAAGTTGTTTGAGTATTTTCGCCATATAATTTTTATCATTAATGAAGGTGATAGTTTAGAAAACATTTTTTGTTCACTGTCAAATTCATCTTTCTTTTAAATGTAATTTGGGAATCAAAACTGAAAATTAATGCATGATGAGCCTCGACAAATGCTCTATAAAATTTTAATATTGTTTCAGGCGTTTGTCCTTTAAAATGTTTAGGCAAACTTTCTGCTGGCTTCTGTGTCAGCAGTAATCAACAATGTCCACACTGAAACAAATGGATGGTAGACTTACCAACTGCATGTTGCTTGACAGGATGGAACTGATGCTAGAACCACGATGAGCGACGGTACTTATAGTTTGTGTGGTTACAGTTGCCAGTTGTGTCCTATGTTAGCTGCTCTTCCAAGACTGGTTTTTTTTTAAGGGGAGATAGAAGGAGGAGGAGGAAACAAGTTGTTTTTCTTCTGGGACTGACGTTCTTTATCCATGAAAATTTTATAATTGATGCATTTCTTATATTAAATACCAAGTACAGACCTCAGATACCCTGGATTAGTAATAATAAAGCTATACAGAACGAAAACCTATTAAATTCAATAAGGAGGGTTCTTTATTATAACGAGACATATGTTCTAGATAACGGTTTTTTTTATAATTGTTAATCCTGTATGGGTAATACATACTATAACTGAACATAGCCAAAAAAAGTGGCATGTTTCCGCTGGTGTCCTTTAGTTCCTCTCCCTTAGGAAGCAAAGTAGAACAATAATCTAACAACGATCTATAAAGATACTCAGGATCAATCTGTTGACCCTACAGATAAGAGGTTACCTTTAAATTTACTTATAGAGAATCAAAGTCTTCCAAACAGTATTAAGTAAGTAAGTAAGTAAGTAAGTAAGTTTATTCAGGTATACACAAATACAGTTACATAGAATTATCATACATAGCAGCATATGTGTAGAGAACCTAGGATAACCCAAAAAAGTCAGACAGAGTGACTTATTTCCATTGGGGTCCTTTTACCTTACTATAGTATAAAGGTTATAATATTTTCTTATTCTACAATGAAGATAACATCTTATTATCATACTAAAAAGACTATCTACTACACCAAGGTTATTAAGACTATCTACAATACGAGGGTCATTACTAGGAATAAGGTAAAATTTACACGTATGTTAGCTAAAAAATAGAAAATCATTCCCCTCCCTTTCAGTAGCTACATTCATCAGACACCTTTTGGCACTCTTCTTGAACTGGTTCATGCTATGACTGGCTTTGACATGTGCGGGCAGTCTGTTCCATTCCTTTATTGCTGTACAATAAAAGGCGTTTGAAGCCTGGCCACTGACTGTGGGTACTACAAAGTTGTGCTCTCTCCCCCTAGTACTATGATTGCTTTGGTTCCCAACCTTGACAAAATTGACAGCAAGATATTCTGGACATTGTTTGTGAGCAATTTTATAAACATGATTTAGCTTCAGTTGTTTTACTCTGTCTTCAACATTCAGCATATCCAACTGCTGTAATTCATCCTGGCCTACATGTTCTCTTGGTCCCAGCCCCAGGATGAATCTTACGATTTTGTTCTGGGTGATTTGCAGTCTATCTTTCAGTTTTTTTGTCAAGGCAGAGTACCAAGAAGAGCAAGCGTAATCCATATGACATTGTATAAGGGCTAGACATAGGGTCCTGCGAGCTTCAGTTAATTAACATTTAGTTAATTGGTTGTGAAGGTCCCAGTTGGCGCCTAGTAAAAACAAGACCATAGACTTTTTTGGATAGAGGGGGATAGATATTTTGCACTTTTTTTTTTATCTTTTAATGAGGTTTAATTCTTTACTGAAAGTAACGAATATAATATTACCTTAAAATTAGCACCCTCTCATGTGATTCCTCAGTCATTTAATATTGGGTGTGATGTTGTTTGTTGGTTAGTTGGATGATTTATTACTATTAAAACTCGTCGACTAAACAAGGGTTATTTAGGCTTATTGTCATTTGTGCCATCTGCCAAGGAATCTTTAAACCTTAAAATAGGGATTAAAGCAAACCCCCCAGCAAATATACACAGAGATATACATCTCTGGATATATTGCCTCAGGAGTTGTTTTATCAGTTTTGTAGTTAAGTTTTCCTGCTGAAATGCTCGACACATGTGGAGAACCTCACTATATTTTAAATGTCATCGCAGCTCATTTGGGTAAGGATTTTTCTTAGCTAAGCACTCTTCCTCAGAAATTCGAGTTCAGTTTCCTTTAAATGTTTCTCATGCTTATGATGATTTTACATTTCTTATTTAAGCCACATAGACTCGACCTCATCATCATTGAATTCTTTTACATAACGTGTATGAGGCCACAGATAAACAACATGATCACATATATGCAGTTCTTCAAACAATTTTTTATTGTTTTAAGTGAGCGTTTATGATTTATGGCAATTGATGTTATTGTAATTTTACTAAGTTTGAGTTTGGTAGCTCATTATTATTTTATATTTATTATGATTGTTTTAAATATAGCTTAACTGTTTCATATATAAACCAACTTTTCTGCACTGTGAGTTGTCTGCTTATTGTACCAGTGATGATAGGGACTGCAACTTCGAAACACATTTTTTAAAAAAAAATTGGTCTTTCAACTATTTTTTTTAATTCCTGAACCAACTAGCACTCTCTATTCATTACAAATTAGTATGAGAAGCTAACAATCAACTTCTTTATTTCGATGAATTAATCATCAAAAGTAAGTATCGCTTTGTGCTTACATATACAGAGAACTTAAACATTCTGCATATTATACCCATTATTTAAGTCAACACGCTGTAAAGATCAAGAAAAGCGCTATGCCTAGCCTTTTTTTAAATGACCTTAAAGTCTGGTGTTACATCAGTTTTGATCAAGAAAAATGAATCATAGAGAACCATTCTGAAGAGTTGGATTACTTAGATTGGTTTATACAGGAAGGATTGTAAAATGCAAGTCATAACTTATACGGCTCAAAGAAAATCTATTAACCCTTCAACACTATGCTATTACCTTTCTACTAAGAGTTAGCCTTCTCAAACTAAAACAAATTATGTAATGAACTGCTTCTTGGCTGCATACTAGCTTTTAGAAGATTATATCATTTTTAAGTTCATTTCATTCTCTCTCTCTCTCTCTCTCTCTCTCTCTCTCTCTCTCTCTCTCTCTCTCTCTCTCTCTCTTCTCTCTCTCTCTCTCTCTGCTCTCTCCTCTTTAACCAAAACAGGATCTGCAGAAATGGGTTCAAGCTGAAAAAACTTTTAGATATATAAAGCACTGGATTGGTAATAGTTGTGGATGAGTAATCCAGTCTCCGAGTGACTGGAACGTGAGTAGGTTTGAGGTGGACCTGCTTTGCATGGGCTAATAGGCTTGCAGTATTTTTCCTTCCATCTTAAGTGGATGTGACTAGGACCTGCCTAGTGTGGGCCAGTAGGCCTACTGCAGTGCTTCTTCTTTCTTATGTTCTAACAGCATCTCATTTCGTAACTAGAGCATTCTTTGTACTGTTGATTATTTCAATAGTTTTACTCCCGCGCGTATTAAAAAATCAATCAATTAATTTAATAATAAGTATTACAAATTGCAGTCAAAATGTAAATTAACACATAATAAAAAGAATAAAATTGTTCATCACTAATACATTAGGTCATTAAGCAGCAATTACAAAAATTAAATTCACAAAAGCATTCAAACTGTAAAACACAGTAGCAGCACTTAGCAATAACTTCTACTTTCCCATGCACACAGGTGAGTCAGAAGAGTCTACGTGATCAGTTTATCGCTGGGTGATCGATTCCGAGTTATGACTGATAAACCGATATCAATTATGGGCTAATCGAATGAGCATGAATTTCCCCTAATTACGCTTAGCTTTGGCTTTCTAATCAGACAGTTCGTATGACTTAATGCTCACGTACATTTAGTAATATAGCAGAAGTGAAAATCAGTGATGAGTATGTTGCAAAGACGAAAAAAAATAAATCCGCCTTCGACGATAAGCCTTAATGAGTTCAGCTGAGCTGGAGAGCTTCTCTCCTGACCATTTCCTCGCCCTGACGACTAGTGACCAACAAAGAGCCTCTTTAGCTCAACTGGCATTTTCATGCGCATCACATTCTCTAACCTTAAACTATATTTTATAAATATAAATGGTAACAGACACACACACACAGCGTTTTGCTCCTGTAGTTTACATATTGTTCTTTCCAGTTAAATGGTATCTGTAGTACGGTTCTGAGGATGAAATTATTACTTATATTAAGGAAGAAGTGAAGGTTGATGTTCTGTTACTGATGAAACGAAGTTAAAAGGGGTAAAAGCTTGAACAGGAATGAGTGAATGGAGCTAGGTAAAGTGTGTATCCGAAAAATACCAGAGACAAAATGTAACATTGAAGTTAAATTGGCATGTTGTGAAGGAAAACAGTGAACATGAATGATTCTATTCAAGAATTAAGTTTTATAGAATAAAAGTGGAACCTGAGAAAGGTTGATAAATTCTCTGAGTTGTATTAAACGATAATTCAGAGAATTTTCACCAGTTAAAGAGTAAATGAAACACTTGGAAGACCTTATTTCTAAAACAGGAGACACTTTTGTGAAAGCTTAGTAAGAACGTTGGAAACGACAGAAATCAATATATAAAAGAAGGAAAGTTTGTACTAAATAATGTTTGGTGAAAGTCAATACATATACATGTGAATAACTAAAGTGTAATAAACACTTGTCAATGATTAATAATAATCCACATGGAGACAGACATATATTTTAAGAAGGAAAGGACAAATAATTATATGAAGTCTAAAGAATGCACATTAAAGCAGTTTGTAAGGCAGAAAATTGTTTGAATAAAGGTTGAATGCTAGACGTTTGGATGCACACGTTTTATAGGAATAACTGACATATTACTTAATTTTATACTGGCAGCTAGAGAAAGAGTAAGAAGTAGGTGGGTTATAAGAAGATTGGTGCCAGTGGATAGAATATAATTGAAAGAGACCGAGCTAAAGAAGACGATGAGTGAGAAATACGATCAGTTGTTGTGAGACAGGTAAGCTGAAAAGAGAGAATGTAAGGAAAGGAAGATCGAGGTGATAAGAAATGGAGAGAGGATTTTTTTAAAAGAGTAAATAACAAAAGAAAGTGTTTTTATCAGCAAATGTTGCTTGGTACATGGAAGAGTTTTGTAAATGGATAAACATGGGTTTGAAACCAAATGAAGCAAAAAGTCTTTTCAATAAAGCATGTAAGTAGAAAGATGTTAGATGTGGCAGTGGATGCCGTGGAGAGATTGAGAGAATACTTGAATGAGAAGTTAAATGTGGGTGATGAAAAATGGGGAATTTTATGCAGCTTGACAAGTCGGTTTCAGATGTGCCTGAAGGAGGGAAGAGCTAGAGGTAATTGCGGTGTAAGTAAAGTTCAGAGCCGGTAATGCAGCGGTGATGGATGGGATTAAGACTAAGAAATGAAAGCAGGTTAGGCGTATAGTCCTGGAATAGTTGGTGATTTTGTAAATAAAGGTATGAACGACGGGATGGTACCTAAGGATTAGTCCAGAAAATTCATAATTTCTATGTATGAATTGAAAGGGAACCAGAAAGTATTAAATATTTCGAAGGGAATATGTGCGTTCTGTATACTGGTTAAAAGGCCGAATTATTATGGAAAGAGTTATAGGAGATTGTTTGCACACTCTTCAATGCGCTAAGCCAGTGTGGGTTCTTCAAGGCAAGGACTGGTTTAGGCTCATCCAGAAAGCCAGGATAAGGAAAAAATAAATAGTTGGAGTGAAAAGGCAGACCGGAATTGCAAAGGAACAAGGTGATTTTAAGAAGGAAATAGGTTGTATTCATTAAATATTTACGTTAAAGTACACGATATAAAGTGGTAAGTGACCGTGGAAATTCCTAATGAAAGCTTTTCTGGGAGATTGAGAGTTTCAAGTTACAGAGGTTCGTGGGAAAATTTAAAAGGGTGTATACACAATTTAAATTCAAGCAATGAAAAATTTAACATATGCTTGCAGAGAGAAATAACAAAGGAACTGATAGTATTTTGATATTTAGGAGTGATTGCCTTGGCAAATTGGTCTATAATAATTCCTCATGACTAACGAAAAAAATAAAGGATTGAAGATAACCGAAATGTTGAGGACTCAGTTGGAAAAAAAAAATGTTTTCAACTAATGCAAGAAATAAAACGTTGAGGAGTATTTGTTTAGGCATGTATGAGTAGAAGTGACAGTCGT
>NW_027197341.1:0-63585 GCF_038502225.1 Cherax quadricarinatus
ACAAAGCCGCACTCCATGTGACAAAGCCACACACCATGTGACAGAGCCACACTTCATGTGACAAATCCACTCCCTGTGTGACAAAGCCACACTCCATGTGACAATGCCACACTCTTTGTGACAAAGCCACACACCATGTGACAAAGCCACACTCCATGTGATAAAGCCACACTCAATGTGACAAAGCCACACTTAATGTGACAAAGCCAAACACCATGTGACAGAGCCACGCTCCATGTGACAAAGCCACACTCCATGTGAGAAAGCCACACTCCTTGTGACAAAGCCACACTCAATGTGACAAAGCCAAACACCATGTGACAAAGCCACACACCATGTGACAAAGCCACACTCCATGTGATAAAGCCACACTCAATGTGACAAAGCCACACACCATGTGACAAAGCCACACTCTGTGTGACAAAGCCACACACCATGTGACAAAGCCACACTCTGTGTGACAAAGCCACACTCTGTGTGACAAAGCCACACACCATGTGACAAAGCCACACTCCTTGTGACAAAGCCACACTCAATGTGACAAAGCCAAACACCATGTGACAGAGCCACACTCCATGTGACAAAGCCACACTCCATGTGACAAAGCCAAACACCATGTGACAAAGCCACACTCCATGTGACAAAGCCACACTCCATGTGACAAAGCCACACACCATGTGACAAAGCCAAACACCATGTGACAGAGCCACACTTCATGTGACAAAGCCACACACAATCTGACAAAGCCACACTCCATGTGAAAGAGCCACACTTCATGTGACAAAGCCACACACCATGTGACAAAGCCACACTTCATGTGACAAAGCCATACACCATGTGACAAAGCCAAACACCATGTGACAAAGCCACACACCATGTGACAAAGCCACACTCCATGTGACAAATCCAAACACCATGTGACAAAGCCACACACCATGTGACAAATCCACACTCCATGTGACAATGCCACACCATGTGACAGAGCCACACTTCATGTGACAAAGCCACACTCTGTGTGACAAAGCCACACACCATGTGACAAAGCCACACTCCATGTGATAAAGCCACACTCAATGTTACAAAGCCAAACACCATATGACAGAGCCACACTCCATGTGACAAAGCCACACTCCATGTGACAAAGCCACACTCCATGTGACAAAGCCACACTCCTTGTGACAAAGCCACACCATGTGACAAAGCCAAACACCATGCGACAAAGCCACACTCCATGTGACAAAGCCACACACCATGTGACAAAGCCAACACACCATGTGACAAAGCCACACCATGTTAAAGCCAAACACCATGTGACAAAGCCACACACCATGTGACAAAGCCACACTTCATGTGACAAAGCCAAACACCATGTAACAAAGCCACACACCATGTGACAAAGCCACACTCCATGTGACAAAGCCACACTCCATGTGACAAAGCCACACACCAAGTGACAAAGCCAAACACCATGTGACAAAGCCACACACCATGTGACAAAGCCACACTCAATGAGACAGCCACACCATGTCACACTCTGTGTCATGTGACAAAGCCACACTCTGTGTGACAAAGCCACACTCCATGTGGCAAAGCCACACTCTGTGTGACAAAGCCACACACCATGTGACAAAGCCACACTCCATATGATAAAGCCACACTCAATGTGACAAAGCCAAACACCATGTGACAAAGCCACACTCCATGTGACAAAGCCACACTCCATGTGACAGCCACACTCCATGTGACAGTAACACACCATGTGACAAAGCCACACTCCATGAGACAGCCACACTCCATGTGACAAAGCACACTCTGTGACACCATGTGACAAAGCCACACTCCATGTGACAAAGCCACACTCCATGTGACAAAGCCACACTCCATGTGACAAAGCCACACTCCATGTGACAAAGCCACACTCCATGTGACAAAGCCACACTCCATGTGACAGTAACACACCATGTGACAAAGCCACACTCCATGTGACAGCCACACTCCATGTGAGAGCCACACTCCATGTGACAAAGCCACACTCCATGTGACAGCCACACTCCATGTGACAGCCACACTCCATGTGACAAAGCCACACTCCATGTGACAAAGCCACACACCATATGAAAAAGCCACACTCCATGTGACAAAGCCACACACCATTTGACAAAGCCACACTCCATGTGACAAAGCCACACTCCATGTGACAAAGCCACACATGTGACAACGCAACACTCCATGTGACAAAGCCACACACCATGTGACAAAGCCACACTTCATGTGACAAAGCCACACTCCATGTGACAAAGCCACACTCCATGTGACAAAGCCACACTCCATGTGACAAAGCCACACTCCATGTGACAAAGCCACACTCCATGTGACAAAGCCACACTCCATGTGACAAAGCCACACTCTGTGTGACAAAGCCACACTCCATGTGACAAAGCCACACTCTGTGTGACAAAGCCACACTCCATGTGACAAAGCCACACTCCATGTGACAAAGCCACACTTCATGTGACAAAGCCACACTCCATGTGACAAAGCCAAACACCATGTGACAGAGCCACACTCCATGTGACAAAGTTACACTCCATGTGACAAAGCCACACTCCTTGTGACAAAGCCACACTCAATGTGACAAAGCCAAACACCATGTGACAAAGCCACACACCATGTGACAAAGCCACACTCCATGTGATAAAGCCACATTCAATGTGACAAAGCCACACACCATGTGATAAAGCCACACTCTGTGTGACAAAGCCACACACCATGTGACAAAGCCACACTCTGTGTGACAAAGCCACGCTCTGTGTGACAAAGCCACACACCATGTGACAAAGCCACACTCCTTGTGACAAAACCACACTCAATGTGACAAAGCCAAACACCATGTGACAGAGCCACACTCCATGTGACAAAGCCACACTCCATGTGACAAAGCCAAACACCATGTGACAAAGCCACACTCCATGTGACAAAGCCATACAGCATGTGTCAAAGCCACACACCATGTGACAAAGCCACACACCATGTGACAAAGCCAAACACCATGTGACAGAGCCACACTTCATGTGACAAAGCCACACACCATGTGACAAAGCCACACTCCATGTGACAAAGCCGAACACCATGTGGCAAAGCCACACACCATGTGACAAAGCCACACTCCATGTGACAAAGCCACACACCATGTGACAAAGCCAAACACCATGTGACAAAGCCACACACCATGTGACAAAGCCACACTCCATGTGACAAAGCCACACCATGTGACAGAGCCACACTTCATGTGACAAAGCCACACTCTGTGTGACAAAGCCACACTCCATGTGGCAAAGCCACACTCTGTGTGACAAAGCCACACACCATGTGACAAAGCCACACTCCATGTGATAAAGCCACACTCAATGTGACAAAGCCACACTCAATGTGACAAAGCCAAACACCATGTGACAAAGCCACACTCCTTGTGACAAAGCCACACTCCATGTGACAAAGCCACACTCCTTGTGACAAAGCCACACTCAATGTGACAAAGCCAAACACCATGTGACAAAGCCACACACCATGTGACAAAGCCACACTCCATGTGATAAAGCCACACTCAATGTGACAAAGCCACACACCATGTGACAAAGCCACACTCTGTGTGACAAAGCCACACACCATGTGACAAAGACACTCTGTGTGACAACACTCATGTGACAAAGCCACTCTGTGTGACAAAGCCACACACCATGTGACAAAGCCACACTCCTTGTGACAAAGCCACACTCAATGTGACAAAGCCAAACACCATGTGACAAAGCCACACTCCATGTGACAAAGCCACACTCCATGTGAAAAAGCCACACTCCATGTGACAAAGCCACACTCCATGTGACAAAGGCACACACCATGTGACAAAGCTACACTCCATGTGACAAAGCCACACTACATGTGACAAAGCCACACACAATGTGACAAAGCCACACTCTGTGTGATAAAGCCACACTCCATGTTACAAAGCCACACACAATGTGACAAAGCCACACACCATGTGACAAAGCCACACACCATGTGACAAAGCATGTGACAAAGCCACACCATGTGACAAAGCCACACTCCATGTGACAAAGCCACACTCCATGTGACAAAGCCACACTCCATGTGACAAAGCCACACTCCATGTGACAAAGCCACACTCCATGTGACAAAGCCAAACACCATGTGACAAAGCCACACTCCATGTGACAAAGCCACACTCCATGTGACAAAGCCACACTCCATGTGACAAAGCCACACTCCATGTGACAAAGCCAAACACCATGTGACAAAGCCACACTCCATGTGACAAAGCCACACTCCATGTGACAAAGCCACACTCCATGTGACAAAGCCACACTTCATGTGACAAAGCCACACTCCATGTGACAAAGCCAAACACCATGTGACAGAGCCACACTCCATGTGAAAAAGCCACACTCCATGTGACAAAGCTACACTCCATGTGACAGAGCCACACTCCATGTGACAAAGCCACACTCCATGTGACAAAGCCACACTCAATGTGACAAAGCCACACTCCATGTCACTCCATGTGACAAAGCCACACACCATATGAAAAAGCCACACTCCATGTGAAAAAGCCACACTCCATGTGACAAAGCCACACTCAATTTGACAAAGTCATGTGACAAAGCCACACTCCATGTGACAAAGCCACACTCCATGTGACAAAGCCACACTCCATGTGACAAAGCCACACTCCATGTGACAAAGCCACACTCCATGTGACAAAGCCACACTCCATGTGACAAAGCCACACTCCATGTGACAAAGCCACACATGTGACAAAGCCACACCATGTGACAAAGCCACACTCCATGTGACAAAGCCACACTCAATGTGACAAAGCCACACTCCATGTGACAAAGCCACACTTCATGTGACAAAGCCACAATTCATGTTGCAAAGCCACACTCAATGTGACAAAGCCACACTTCATGTGACAAAGCCACACTCCATGCAACAAAGCCACACTTCATGTGACAAAGCCACACTCCATGTGACAAAGCCACACTCAATGTGACAATGCCACACTCCATGTGACAAAGCCACACTTCATGTGACAAAGCCACACTCCATGTGACAAAGCCACACTCAATGTGACAAAGCCACACTCCATGTGACAAAGCCACACTCAATGTGACAAAGCCACACTCCATGTGACAAAGCCACACTCAATGTGACAAAGCCACACTCCATGTGACAAAGCCACACTCAATGTGACAAAGCCACACTCCATGTGACAAAGCCACACTCAATGTGACTAAGCCACACTCAATGTGACAAAGCCACACTCCATGTGACAAAGCCACACTCCATGTGACAAAGCCACACTCCATGTGACAAAGCCACACTCCATGTGACAAAGCCACACTCAATGTGACAAAGCCACACTCCATGTGACAAAGCCACACTCCATGTGACAAAGCCACACTCAATGTGACAAAGCCACACTCAATGTGACAAAGCCACACTCTGTGATATAAATATTCATTGACTAATTAAGTTATCAACATCATTTTTGCACTAAATATAAGTTTTAATTTAATAAGAGAATTATGCATAAGTTATAATAATCAGAAAACATAACTCACAACTAGTAAAGTGGAACCTCGGTTTTCGTTTGCTCTGGTTTTCATCAAATTTGGTTTTCAACAACTTTTTTCATCAAAATTTTGTCCCAGTTTTCGTTCATCACCTCGGTTTTCGTAGAGTTGACAGTGGTCTGCCGTGTCGCCCGCCAGCACACTCACAAAGCATCCCACGCATTCTGAGTCAGTCAGGCTTTGTTTCTCATTGGTAGATGGTGGTAGTGATGGTGGTAGTGGGTGGTAGTGATGGTGGTAAAGGGTGGTAGTGATGGTGGTAGTGGGTGGTAGTGATGGTGGTAGAGGGTGGTAGTGATGGTGGTAGTGGGTGGTAGTGATGGTGGTAGAGGGTGGTAGTGATGGTGGTAGTGGGTGGTAGTGATGGTGGTAGAGGGTGGTAGTGATGGTGGTAGTGGGTGGTAGTGATGGTGGTAAAGGGTGGTAGTGATGGTGGTAGTGGGTGGTAGTGATGGTGGTAGAGGGTGGTGGTGATGGTGGTAGTGGGTGGTAGTGATGGTGGTAGAGGGTGGTAGTGATGGTGGTAGTGGGTGGTAGTGATGGTGGTAAAGGGTGGTAGTGATGGTGGTAGTGGGTGGTAGTGATGGTGGTAGAGGGTGGTAGTGATAGTGGTAGTGGGTGGTAGTGATGGTGGTAAAGGGTGGCAGTGATGGTGGTAGAGGGTGGTAGTGATGGTGGTAGTGGGTGGTAGTGATGGTGGTAAAGGGTGGCAGTGATGGTGGTAGTGGGTGGCAGTGATGGTGGTAGTGGGTGGCAGTGATGGTGGTAGAGGATGGTAGTAATGGTAGTAGAGGGTGGTAGTGATGGTGGTAGAGGGTGGTAGTGATGGTGGTAGAGGGTGGTAGTGATGGTGGTAAAGGGTGGTAGTGATGGTGGTAAAGGGTGGTAGTGATGGTGGTAGAGGGTGGTAGTGATGGTGGTAGTGGGTGGTAGTGATGGTGGTAAAGGGTGGCAGTGATGGTGGTAGTGGGTGGCAGTGATGGTGGTAGTGGGTGGCAGTGATGGTGGTAGAGGATGGTAGTAATGGTAGTAAAGGGTGGTAGTGATAGTGGTAAAGGGTGGCAGTGATGGTGGTAGAGGGTGGCAGTGATGGTGGTGGATTATTATTATTATAATCAAAAAGAAGCGCTAAGCCACAAGGGCTATACAGCGCTGCAGGGTAGGGAAGGAAGCAAGGGAATTGGATGGCAGAAGGGAGGGGGGATGATCAGCAGGTTACAGAAAACAGCGGGGCAGGGGATAGTACGGGGGTAGAGGGTAGCAAGAGATTGAAGTAGAAAGGGCTGAAAGTATCAGAATTTGTGAAGTAAGTCAGTCGTTGTCAAAAAGTCAATGAGAGAGTCCGGATGAAAGGTGGGTCCATCAGCGAGAAGGGAAGGTAAAGAGAGAGCAGCGGAGCGAAGACGACGACAGAGGTAAATTCTGCGTGCTCGTTGATAAAGTGGGCAGTCCAACAGAATGTGGCTGACTGATAATGGAGCTTGGCAATTCTCACAGAGAGGAGCAAGACGCCTCTCCATGAGATATCCATGAGTAAGACGAGTATGGCCAATGCGAAGACGGGAGAGAGTAGTCTCCCAACCTCGACACTGGTGATAAGAAGACGGCCAGTAACCTATACTCGGTTTAATAGACTGAAGTTTGTTGCCGAGCATAGTAGACCAACGTTGTTGCCAACGGGTGTGAAGGTGGGAAGATATTACAGCAAAATAGTCCGTAAATGGAATACCTCTATAAGAAACTGGTAGGTCATGTACTGCTGACCGCGCAGCAGTGTCTGCCTGTTCATTGCCCTGTACGTCAACATGACCAGGGACCCAACAAAAAACAATATCTTTATGCTTGGTAAAGATGCGGCGTAGCCAAAGTTGGATACGGAGGACTAAGGGGTGAGGTGTATCAAATTTTTGTATAGCCTGTAAAGCACTAAGGGAGTCTGAGACAACCACAAATGATGACACAGGCATAGATGCAATACGGATAAGTGCTGTAAGGATGGCATATAATTCAGCAGTAAAAATACTAGCCGAAGATAGTAAATGCCCTTGTACGACGCTGTCCGGAAACACTGCTGCGAATCCTACGCCGTCAGAAGACTTAGAGCCATCTGTGTACACAGCAATGGCATGAGAATGAGAGTGAAAGTGGTCAAGAAAAAGAGAGCGGGAAGCGACCGTAGACAGTTGGGCTTTCGAGCAAGGGAGGGAGAAAGAACAGACTCGAACAGCTGGAACTTCCCAGGGGGGTAGGGAAAAGTGAGATGCTACATGTACATAGAAAGGTGGTAGTTGAAGAGAAGACAAGAGCGAATGAAGGCGAAGAGAGAAGGGACGGAGTAAGCAGGGGCGGCGAACAAATAAAGAATGTCTACTAATATCAGTGACCATTCTATAAATGGAAGGATTGCGGAGATCATGAGAGCGTACATAGTAGCGCAGGCAATGGGCATCACGGCGATCGGATAAGGATGGAACGTTCGCTTCTGCATAGAGGCTTTCGACAGGGGAAGAGCGAAAAGCACCAAGGCATAAACGTAATCCTTGGTGATGAATGGGGTTAAGGCTAGAGAGAGTAGCAGGAGATGCCGCTGAATAGATCTGGTCACCATAATCAAGTTTCGATAAAATAAGGGTGGAATGTAGGTGAAGGAGGGTTCGACGATCAGCTCCCCACGAAAGATGAGCAAGGGTTTTAAGAAGGTTCAGCCGGCTGTGACAAGTTGCCTTCAGAGAGGTAATGTGAGGTTTCCAGGATAACCTACGATCAAAGAGGAGGCCCAGAAACTTGACTGTATCACGTTCAGGGATACGGGAGCCATAGAGGTACAAAGGATGATCGGAGATGACAGAGCGTCTAGTGAAAGTGATTTGGTGGGTTTTAGTGCTGGAAAATTTAAACCCATGTGTGGTGGCCCAATTGGAAACACGGTCGACTGCATGTTGGAGAGAAACTGTAAGGAGGTGACAGTCAGCGCCTGCACAGGCAATAGCGAAGTCATCAACATAGAGTGATGACCAAATATTTGATGGAAGACTAGAGGCCAAATCATTAATAGCAAGGAGAAAAAGTGTTGTGCTCAGAACACATCCCTGGGGGACACCTTCAGCTTGGATAAAGTCCGGGGAGAGCACATTATTAACCCGAACACGGAAATGCCTGTCAGTTAAAAAGTTCTTAAGGAAGGATGGTAGATTGCCTCGAAGGCCTAAGGAGTGGGCTTGGGCTAAAATATTATACCTCCAAGTTGTGTCATATGCCTTCTCAAGGTCAAAAAATATGGCAATAACTGAGTGGTTATTCGCAAAGGCATTACGAACATACGTATCCAAGCGCAGTAAGGGGTCTATGGTAGAACGTCCCTTACGAAAGCCATATTGACGAGTGGAGAGACTGTTGTGTGTCTCTAAATACCACACTAAACGTCTATTTACTAGACGTTCCATTACTTTGCAAACTGCACTGGTAAGAGCAATGGGACGATAGTGGGAGGTTTCATGTCCCGTAGTGCCTGGTTTGCGGAAAGGGAGAACAATGGCGGATTTCCACAGCTGTGGAAGAACTCCTTGTGACCAAATAAGATTGTAAAGGCGTAATAGGACTGCAAGGGCTGACTGATGTAAATGTTGTAGCATACGAATATGAATGTCGTCGGGCCCAGCTGCCGATGATCGACAAGCTGAGAGTGTTGCCTCCAGTTCTTGAAGTGTAAAAGGCACATTATACTGTTCTTCTCTGAGAGAAGAAAAGTCCAAGGGTGCTAACTCTCTGGCAGACTTTGAGGAAAGAAATGAGGGGCATAGATGGAGTCCCTGAGAAATACGGACCAGATGATTGCCAATTTCATTGGCAACATCTAGTGGGTTTGCTATATCAACACCGGCAACCCGCAGAACAGGAGCCGGGTCAGGAGAATATTTACCACTCAGTTTTCGTACTTTTTTCCAGACTGCACTCATAGAGGAAGCAGAGGTGATGGTGGAGACATAATCTCGCCAGCAAGTGCGTTTAGCGTCACGGATGACACGGCGAGCGATCGCACGCTTCTGTTTAAAATCAAGGAGTCGCTCTGTGGTTCTATTGTACCGGTACCTGCCCCATGCAGCGCGTTTCAAACGTACTGCACGAGCACAAGCAGGAGACCACCAAGGCACGCATTTCTGAGAATGCCTGCCCGAAGTTTGGGGTATAGAATGAGAAGCTGCGGTGAAAACGGAGGACGAGAAGAGGTGTAAAAGCTCATCGATGGAGGACGAAGAAGGAACCTCTTTAAAAACAGTCAGGTGTGAGTAAAGGTTCCAATTTGCCCGATTAAATTGCCAGCGTGGGGTGCGAAGAGGTGGCGAATATGAAGGGGAAGTAAGAATGATTGGGAAATGATCACTGTCATGTAAGTCCGGGAGAACAGACCAAGTGAAGTCTAATGCGGCGGAGGAAGAGCAAACTGAGAGATCGATGCAAGAGAGAGTATGAGTCCGAGGATCAAAATGGGTGTGAGTACCTGTATTTAAAACATGGAGGGGGTGGGTGGCAAGAAAAGCCTCTAACTGAATTCCACGGGAATCACAGTGAGACCCCCCCAGAGGAAATGGTGGGCATTAAAATCACCAAGTAACAGAATCGGTGGCGGTAATGACGAAACAAGGAAGGCAAAATCCGGAATAGATAATGCCCGAGAAGGAGAGAGATATAAAGAACAGAGCGTATACCACCTATGTAAGTGGATACGGGCTGCTGTGTAATGCAGCGAAGTATGAACAAATAGCTGATGGTACGGAATATCAGTGCGGAGAAGAAGGGCACTTTCATTAAAGGTCCCATCAGGAAAAGGATCTGAAGAATACAATAAATTATAGCCTGAGATGTGAGAAATAACAGCAGAGTGTAATTTTGGTTCCTGTAAGCAAACACCAACAGGGGCAAACTGGGAGAGTAACATCTGAAGCTCACCCCGATTACCCCTGAGGCCGCGTATATTCCACTGTAAATAGGCCATGATTGGCAATGATAAAGATACTTGAAATCCGCAGGTAAGGGTTCCTACGGACTAGAAGGGTTAGAAAAGTCCACATGCGGAGGCAGTGGAAAATGTTCAAGCAGCGAAGGAACGGTGCGCTGTGAAGAAAGGAGTTGCGCAGATGGAGCAGAGGAGAGAGAAAGAGCGGAAGGTGGATCAGTGTCCATTGATGGTTTGGTCTCTGCAATATATTCAGAGATTGCTTCAAGTGTTTCGGAATTCAGAGATGTCGTATGGGAGACAATATTGGGAATGGTAGGGGGAGGATGAGTAAAGATTGGAACTGTATTGGACTGTACCAAGGTAGGGGGGGGCGAAAGGGTGGAGGGAACTGGAGAAGCGTGGCAGGGGACAGAAGAGGCAGGAACCTGGGAGGTGGCAGAAGAGGAAGAAACTTGGGAGGGAACAGGGGAGGAAGGTACATTACGAGGAGGAGGGTGAACCTCTGCACTTGTAACTGAGCCAGTGAGAGGGGAAGAACTAGGGACAGAGACAGGGAGGGTAAAATGAGGAGGTGGAAGATGGGTAGGAGGTGTTACCGGACCTTTTTTTGACTTTTGAGAAGTAGAGGGACGATTGGGAGGAGGTGTCGTACGAGGTCTCGTCGATACTGAGGCTTGTGAGAGAGAACTCGAAGAAGCGAGATTAGACTGAGGCGTTGAAGTAGGGACGTCTGAGCCGAGGACAGCAAAAGGATTAGATACAGGAGTGATTATGGGAGAGGTAACCACAGAGGTGGGTGTAGAAGATGGGATACCAGAAGTGGGGGGACGTTTTGAAACACGGGAATAAGAAACACGTGGGAGTCTCCCTTGGAGGCGGAGATGAGAAACTGCCATGGCATAAGGGAGACCTTCTGTCTCTTTGAGGTAACGGATTTCCCGCTCGTTTAAATAGACCTGACAACGGCGAGAGTACGAAGGGTGAGCCTCATGACAGTTAAGGCAAGAGGGAGATCGATTGCAAGACGTATTAGAATGGTCATCGGCACCACAGACTGGGCATTCGGCGATAGATCTGCAATATTTCGCTGGATGGCCAAATCGCCAGCAATTTCTACACTGTTGTGGTGTAGGGATCACCTTTCGAACTTGTAACCGATGTCCTGCTATATAAACTGAGGATGGGAGTTCTCGGCTGTCAAAAGTTAAACGAGCCACATTGCTAGGGTATCGTCTCCGCCCACGGGCAGGAAGAACGTAAGTGTCTACCTTGAGGATTGGGAGATCTTGGAGTTCCAGCTGTTCTAGAATGTCAGTGCCACATGTCTGGAAATTTTGTTGAACTATGGTATGGGGCAGAATGACGGTACCACTACAAGAATTGAGGGAATGATGTTTTTCAAGAGTGACAGGAACAGTATCGATATGGGAAAGACGAGAGAGCTCATGAGCCTGGGTAGCATTCTGTACGGTAATGATGCGCGTACCGCTCTTAAGAGCATGAAAAGAAATATCTTTACCAACATGGCGTAGGAGTGCCTTGCCAATACTATGGTCAGAAAGATAGGCAGTAGAGGAAGTTGGTCGTAAAGTGAAGAATTTAGTCCACTGTTCAGTCTGAAACTGAGCGTGGAAAGGTAGTGAAGGACGTGTCGATCGTTTCTGAGAAGAACGAGAAGGTGAAGGTGGAGAAGTATCATCAGCAGGTAATTGTCGTTGGCGTTTAGGCGTGGGACCAGAGTTGGTCCGACGTGGAACGGGTCGGCGATTTGAAAATTGCCGCACCGTAGAGGGAGAGGCCGGAAGCATAGTCAGAGGAGAGCGAAGGTCCGATAAATCGAAGGAGTCAGTCGAGGCCTCAGTACCTGAAGCGGGTGAGGAAACAGCACCGGCAATAGGTACAGAGGCATGAGGAATGTCTGAAGAGTGGTCCAAAGACGAGGCGGGGTCAGAACGGGGTGCGGTATCAAGAAGGGGCCCGGGGGTACCAGGTTCATGGACTAGGGCTGCCATGGTTAGGTTACTTCTTTCTTTTTGTTTTTAAGAAAAAAAAAGAAAGAAGAAAAGAAAATAAAAATAAAAAAAAAGAAAAAAAAAGGGGGGACCGGGGAGGGATAGGTCCTAGGAGGAATGAAAGGGCCAGAAATCTCCCTCCGCGCCCAAGAGGACCTCAGCACCGCAAGTAGCGCAGATGCAGCATGGAACCCGTGCCATACCCTACCCATCATGCTAGTAAACTAACAATCTGGGATAGCAACCTCACATCTGCCGAGCTACCTCGGTGGACAAAAGAGAGGGCGGCCGGATATCCGCCACAAAGCATACCTCCTTCGGCCACCACCCCCGGAATCCGAAAGGTGGCTTCCAGAGATACACTCGTCGCCCGAAAGACACCCAAAGCTACTCCGGGATACCGGAGAGGGATCGGGACATCCCCAGGCGATCCAGATTCCACGGCAAACTACGCCACCGCTAAGAACCTCAACGGAATGGGATGGACCCCGGTATCCTTTCCCCTACCTAGGAACTAGCGCGCCTGTGGGAGAAATCCCAAAGGACAAAAAGAGGAAGGGCAAAAGGGAGGGGTGGGGAGGAGGAGGAGGAAAGGAAAAAGGGGAGGATGGGGAGGATGGGATAGGGGAGGGGAGATTGGGGGGTAATTAGGTTCGGTCTGAGGAAGAAGACCGATAGGTCTAATTCCTCAGACCAAGAGCCTCTTCACCACGCCAAGGAGCCCCCCTTGAAGAGGTACGATATTTATAGGATGTATCGAATAAAAGGATAAACATTATTTGTATTTGCTTCAGGAGGTGGATGTGGTAGTGTCCAGCTTGTCAATGTTGCCTGAGAGGACAGAGGTCGTCGACTTCTCTGAATGGACGGTGATAATTCCTTTGAAGTTTTTAACTAAGGTTCCGAAACTCCTCGAGGACAGTTTCCTACTCTGGAAAATATATACTTTGCAGGTTTGTATCTTATATTACTTTTTGGATGATTAATAACAATAGCCAATATTCAGTATATCAGCTTAAAATATTCACTGCCTTTCATTATTATTCTTAAATGCTTCCATAAACTTAATTTACCTTTACCATTACTCAAAAACGATTAATTAAGCTGCTGAGGGATAATAGTATGTCTATAAATACCATAATATTCAGTAACAACAAGGTTAACCCACCTATGACTGCAGACATAAATACTAACACCTGACCCACATTTTCTTCCCCACAATTCTATGTTATTTTAGTGAAACTTGACAAATCTGTAGTACAATATATATTACAAATTCATTGAATGAGAGTCATAATACAGTTCTTGCATATTTTGAAAACTAATTTGAACAGCAAAATGAATATTATATAACCAAATTGAGAGGAGGAAATATTAACTTTGTGGTTATTATTTAAATCTAAATCTAAATTTCGGGTGAATGTCAAATATGGAACATATAAAAACGATAAACGGTTGCAAAATAAAAAGAAAATTGTTAATTGTGTATTTTTTTCTTGTAAGATCGTTGATGTATAGTGGTGGTAAACCAAAGGTACTGAAGGGGTTATTAAATGTGATTTACAAGTTGTCCTGAGTCTGATAAGTGTGGTAACAGCCACAACTTTATAAGTGACCTTGAAAGTGATAGTGGTGGTGTAAGACAGTGACGGTAGGCTTAGTGTGGTATAGGCTGTGTTGCCACATGTGTCACCCAAGAAAAACATTGGTGGAGTAAGACAGTGACGGTAGGCCTAGTGTGATATAGGCAGTGTTGCCACGTGTGTCACCCAAGAAAGATAATAAAGTGAAATTAGTGAGTGATGAGTGAAAGAAGCAAAGTAAATAGGAATAAATTATACACAGTGAAGAAACAGAGGTGGAGGTACTGTGCCAAGACATCACAAGGAGTTGAATAATGTACAGGTTGGTTCCAAGTATACTGACGTATGAGTAATTTTGGGGAGTCAGGTGTGAGTTCCAGGTACCGCCAGCTGTTTTGTGAAGGGTCACTCTCTTAGTATGAACAGGAATAGGCTAATAGATAATTAATAACGAGCAGTAATTGGTAATTTACAACAGAAGCGAGGGCGGACAGACAGCTGTCTCTTAGACTAGAGCCTACAGGAAGAAGGATAAGCATAGAAGGTACATGATAGTAGAAGATTGTTGGGTCAGAGACAGGTCCTGGAGAGCACAGAACTACGAGCAGCACACGAACCGTGTACACACACTCACATACACTCACATACCCTAAACAGACCCAAACACACACTCTCTCACCCACAACTTTTCACGCACATCAACCCACATCCACAGACCCCTACACACATATTTCCACAAATGCATATTGCCATAAACGAAAATTCCCATAAACACAGACACCCAGACATATAATCTGCCCTCACTCTCCCCCTCGCCCCCTAACTCTGCCTCCTCATACTCCTCCCCTCTCTCTCTCGAATCCCCTCTGTGGAAGTTTGTCTGGACTGCCTCCATGTGAATTGTCTACTCTGGCAAGCTCTGTTGACACCGAGCCCTGAGGCTGGTACCTCAGCCTCACAAGTGGCTTATTGGACAGAGTTCCATAAATGGCTGATGTTGCAAGAAATCTAGCCTGCATGCACGAATGAAGAACTAACTTACTTGGTGTTAGAGAATATATCCCGGTCTTCAACCTCCCTAAGCTTTAGCCCCTCTGGACTTCCCCTCAGAACCACGTGCAACCGGGAGCCTTAATTCCTGCAATATTCGGTCGGTATTAGTGACCTGCCTGCACCTCAGAAATTCCTGTTTCCAGGGGGTGTGTATCCCCTAATACAACTATGCAGGAAGTGACACTAGCTTCTAAGGCTTAACAACGAGGAGACGCCAGCACGTACGGATCATTGGCCGTCCAGCTGCACAAAGACCCACAGTTCAACTCACTCGCAAATTCCCCCCAGAAACTGGCCAGAGTACTGAGAAAGAAAGGGAGGTCTTGTCTTACTGTATGGGCCTGACGGAGGAGGTCATCTACGGTACTTCGAGGTGCCTCCACCAGGTTTCCCCAGGGCCTAGCATGTGTAGACACATGGGGGCTGCCCTGATGTTATGGCGGTGTGCCTCGTTCGGAGTTTCAACAAAGAAGAAGGCGCTGAGGTCTCAAAACCCCATGCCTGGATGTTCAAACTTGGGCTGCCAGTTCTCCCTAGCTAGCATAACCTAAGGTCTGCCTTACTACCTACGTTAAGGTCTTAGGTCTACATTATTATTATCTACAGTTGCCTCAATAGTCCTAATATTAGTTTACTAACAGTATAAACTACCTACCTCTTCCTTGAAGGGTAAATCTATCAATTAAAATGTACCTTCCAACCACCTTCGCCAACCCGGGTGTATGTGTGTGTTTTGGGTGGCTGTAAAGGCCACCCAACTCAGCCGTTCCATCCGCAACATGTTGGGATCTTCGTAGGCTTCCCATTTTTTCCCTCAAACACTTCAGGCAGTCTTGCAAATCATCGCAGTCTACTTTACTGCATTGACTAGTAGCCTTACACCTGTTGCACGTTCTGTTCAGATGTCCTTTGTATGCAGTAACTGATCGTTTTAATTTTGCTAACACTGAACAAGATTCTGTTGGATTCTCATCTGCCATTGTCGAGGTTTAATTAGGAGTGCTACACTAATTGTACTTTACTCAGCCCACCCCACAGCACGACACGGTGTTGGGCAAGAATGAACAAGTCTCAAGGCTCCTCAACAAGCTTAACGACTCCCTTTATTATATTGACTCTACTCTGAATCAAAATGTACACTGTTAGCTCTCAAACCCCAATTGAAATGTGCATCAATGTGAAAGCTTAACCTAGCAATTTCCTGTACAACGTCAGCAATAATTACAGGACTTAAGCTAGTCTCTGGTACGAATCACAAATCCCACATTAAAGTGAGTCAAAGACAATGAAAATCACACAATAAAAATGCAGTTTTACAGATCAAAAATCACTTGGTTAGCACAAATAAATTCAACAATTCAACTTGTGAAACAGTAAATAAATAATGTGTAAACAGCTTGGCCTAACTGTGCCCAGCTTACTCAGTCTACCGTGGTTGGTTGGATAAAGTAAGTCCTAACCTAACTAGTGTGCAGCTATAGCCTAAACCTGGCTTCAGAATTCACTGTAAATAATAACTAGGTTAAATCTGTCCTAGCTACTATAACTGTTGTAAATATTGCACAAGCCTAGCCCTACTGTGGCTACCTTGCTAATCCACTGTAAGAAATTAACACACAAGTCTCCTACTCTGGTTTACTTGTAATCACTGTAAACAATTAAATTCACAAGCTTCTCTAGCCTACCTGGCCTGCCTGTGAATTACTGTAAATAATAACTTTTGTGTATAGTCAGCTTGGCCTAGCCTCTGTGTAAGTCTCCGGACCTAGGTGTGTTGACTTAACCTAACTCTGTTAAACTTTAGTTCCTAACTGTGGCCTAGCTATGTTAGCTATTCCACATCATGGTTAGAAGGACCACTTGTGAAAATTTGTCTGGACTGCCTCCATGTGAGTTGTCTACCCTAGCCAGCTCTGTTGACACTGAGCTCTGAGGTTGGTACCTCAGCCTCACAAGTGGCTTATAGGACAGATTTTCATAAATGACTGATGTTGCAAGAAATCTCGCCTGCATGCACGAATAAAGGACTAACTTACTTGGTGTTGGAGTATATATCCCGGTCTTCAACCTCCCTAAGCTTTAGCTCATCTGGACTTCCCCTTCAGAACCACGTGAAACCGGGAGCCTTAATTCCTGCAATATTCAGTCAGTATTAGTGACCTGCATGCACCTCAGAAATTCCTGTTTCCAAGGGGATGTGTATCCCCTAGTATAACTATGCAGAAAGTGACACTAGCTTCTAAGGCTTAACCACGAGGAGACGCCAGCACGTACGGATCGTTGGCCGTCCAGCTGCACAAAGACCCGCAGTTCAACTCACTCGCAAATTCCCCACAGAAACTGGCCAGAATACTGAGAAAGAAAGGAAGGTCTTGTCTTAGTGTATGGGCCTAATGGAGGTGGTCATCTACGGTACTTCGAGGTACCTCCACCAGATTTCCCCGGGGCCTAGTATATGTAGACACGTGGGGCGCCGCCCTGATGTTACGGCGGTGTGCCTCGTTTGGAGTTTCAACAAAGAAGAAGGTACTGAGGTCTCAAAACCCCATGCCTGGATGTTCAAGCCTGGGCTGCCAGTTCTCCCTATCTAATATAACATAAGGTCTGCCTATATTACCGGCTTATTACTACCTACGTTAAGTTCATAGGTCTACATTATTATTATCTGCAGTTGCCTCAATAGTCCTAATATTAGTTCACTAACAGTATAAACTACCTACCTCTTCCTTGAAGGGTAAATCTATCAATTAAAATGTACCTTCCAACCACCTTCGCCAACCCGGGGGTATGTGTGTGTTTTGGGTGGGTGTAAAGGCCACCCAACCCAGCCGTTCCATCCGCGACATGTTGGGATCCTCGTACGATGTATCTGTCCTGTCGAACTTAGGACCAAATAAGTTTCCATACCCTCTCTCTCCCCTTCCCATCTCTCTCCCCATACTCCCTACTCCACACTCTCTCTCTTTCCCCCTTCTCTCTTCCCTTTTGCCTCTCTCTCTCCCTCCCCATGTCCCCAACTCTCTGACCCCTTTTTCTCCTCTCTGTCCCCCTCCCATCTCTCTTTCCCTTTGCCACTGTCTCCCCCTCCCTGTCTCTCTGTCTCCATCTTCCCCTTTCCCTCCCTCCCTACACACACACACACACACACACACACACACACACACACACACACACAACTTCAATAAGTCTATTGAGACATGGAAACTGCCTGAGGTGTGGAAGACAGTAATTGTAGCCCAGATTTTCAAGAAAGTAGACAAACAGACTGCACTAAGCAACAGACCAGTATCACTGACATGTATTGTATGCAAAGTTAAGGTAAAAGTTATCACGAAAAGGGTGGTGGAACACTTAGAATGGAGTAGCCTAATAATGACAATCAGCACAGCTTCAGGAAAGGGAGATCCTGCATCACTAACCTATTGAAGGTCTATCACAAGGTAACAGAAGTAAGACAGGAGAGAGATGGAGGATCATATTGCATCTTCTTGGACTGTAAAAAAAGGCTTTCGACACAGTTCCACACAAGAGCCTGGTTGAAAAACTAGAGGAGCAGGCAGGAATGGAGGGAAAGTACTGCAATGGGTCAGGGAATACCTGACAGGAAAGAAACAACGAGTGATGGTACCTGAAGAAGTGTCAGAGTGAGCGACTGTGATGAGCGGGTTTCCACAAGGGTCAATCCTAGATCCGGTGCTGTTTCTTGTACAAGTGAATGGTAAGGCAAAAAGGATAGAGTCAGAGGTGTCCTTGTTTTGCAACCAATGTGAAACTAATGAGGAGAATACAAGCAGAACAGGACCAGGTAAGACTACAAGGGGATGAAGAGAGGCTACAAGCTTGATCTGACAAATGGCTTCTGGAGCCTAATCTCAGCAAGTGCAAAGTTATATAGATTGGAGAAGGACAAAGAAGAACGCAGAGTACAGCCTAAGACGTTAAAGGCTGCAAAACTCACTCAAGGAATTGATCTTGGGGTAAGTATCATATGGAACACGTAGCCTGAGGCAAACATCGAACAAATACGGGCGCCTGGCAAACAAGTCATCTTAATAAGGAGTCATTCGCAACACTGTGCGCCGTGTACGTCAGACCCATATTGGAACACACACACACACACACACACACACACACACACACACACACACACACACACACACACACACACACACACACACACACACACACACACACACACACACACACACACACACACACACACACACACACACACACACACACACACACACACACACACACACACACACACACACACACACACACACACACACACACACACACACACACACACACACACACACACACACACACACACACACACACACACACACACACACACACACACACACACACACACACACACACACACACACACACACACACACACACACACACACACACACACACACACACACACACACACACACACACACACACACACACACACACACACACACACACACACACACACACACACACACACACACACACTAACACACACACACACACACACACACACACACACACACACACACACACACACACACACCCACCCACACCACACACACACACACACACACACACACACACACACACACACACACACACACACACACACACACACACACACACACACACACACACACACACACACACACACACACACACACACACACACACACACACACACACACACACACACCACACACACCCACACACACACACACACACTCACACACACCCACACACACACACCCACCCACACACCCACACACACACACACACCCACACACCCACCCACACACACCCACACACACCCACACACCCCCACACACACACCCACACACACACCCACACACACACGCAACACACACACAACACACACACAACACACATATTGCCAGACTCACACATACACTCCCCCCCTCCCCCACCGACATCTCACTCCTTCACCTGATCCCTCCCCTCCCTCTTTCACCCTCCCCCTCCCCACCTCTCCCTCTCCCACTCACCCACTTACCCACTTGCTTCACTCTCCTTCCCACTCCCCCTCCCCACTACTCTCCCATATAGCCACAGTTCCTCCTCTACCTCCCCCCCCCCACACTCTGACATATACAATACTAACCTAACATACAGAATTACATAGGTTTCCCACTCTGAGGCAATCAGGATAAAAAAAAATGGGTTGCCAGAGAGCAACAAGAAAACCCAAGGGACAGGAGGAGGGAACTGCAAAGGAAGATTGGGCAGCAGAGCTCACAAAAAGGGAACAAGAATGGGAAAAGAAACTAGAAGAACTTAGCATGAGAATGGAAGAGAGGATAGACATGGAAAGCAGGAAGTGGGAGGTGAAAGTCAAAGCAGCAGAGGCCAGGATACAGAGTTTAGAAGAGGAACTGGAAAATCTGAAACAGCCTAAAGAACTAAAGAACATTTTGGGATTGACAACAGAGACCGCTACCTCAGCCACAAATAAGGGGACTGTAGGGAAAGAAGGAGCAAAACTGCATGTAGAAGCTCTATCAGTGGAGACTGTAGTAAATGAAAGAGCTAAGCTATATGTGGAGGCCCTAAAAGACCACAACAGAGCCCAGGGAAAGCCGAGAAGGGAAAATGACAGGCCACTGAGCCCATGTACAGTAGCTAGTGAAACTGAAGAAAGGAAAGCTGCAATGGAGGAAATCAAATTGAATGAGGGGATACACAGGGATATGCAGTGGGAGAATGAAAGGGTGAGGTCAGTCTTTGTGTATGGGCTACAGGAAGTTGAAGGGGAAACATATGAAGCAAGAAAACAAGGGGAAAAAAAAGCAATTGAAAGCATCATGAAAGTAATCGGAGAAGACGACATGACCCAGCTGGAAAATTTTCGGAGAATAGGGGGGTTTGTAAAAAAAAGAACCCGGCCAGTGAAAGTGACCTTCAAGGCAGAATCGACTCGGAACAGGATACTGTGGGAGAAAGCACGATTAAGGGACATGCCGGAATACAGGAAGGTGTATCTCGACCGCGACAGAACACAAGACGAAAGGCGGAAACTGAGAGAGATGATACAAAGGCGAAAGGAGGAAAGAGAGGGGATGGAGAAGACAGACAGGAGATCCCAGACACAGGAAGAAGATCAAATACAACCTCCCTCACAGCTTCCTATAGAAGCCTCCCAACCAGGTCAACCCCAGTGCAGCCAAACACTCTAAACCAAAACACCCATGCCATATCCAATGCCCCCACCCACTACATTACAAACTCCACCCCCACAGCAACCACCCATAGTTCCTTATCAGGTCTCCCACTTCCCCAACCCCAATACACCTCCCAGACCACAGTCTTAGAAAAGAAGTTGAAGGTATGGTATACAAATGCAGATGGAATAACAAATAAGTATGAGGAGTGGCACGAAAGAATCAAGGAGACATCCCCAGACATAATAGCACTCACAGAAACAAAACTCACCAGAATAATAACAGATTCAATCTTTCCACCCGGATATCAAATCCTCAGGAAAGACAGAGGGAGGAGAGGGGGAGGAGGAGTTGCACTGCTCATTAAAAGCCAGTGGGGTTTTGAGAAAATGGAAGGAATGGATGGCACGGGTGAAAGGGACTACTTAGTAGGAACAATCCAGTCTGAGGGACATAAGGTGATAATTGCAGTAATGTACAACCCACCACAGAACTGCAGGAGACCAAGAGAAGAATACGATGAGAGCAACAGAGCCATGGTCGACACACTAGCCGAGGTGGCCAGGAGAGCACACGTGGGGGGAGCAAAGTTACTAGTTATGGGTGATTTCAATCACAAGGAGATTGACTGGGAAAACCTGGAGCCCCATGGGGGTTCCGAAACATGGAGAGCCAAGATGATGGATGTAGTACTGGAAAACCTCATGCATCAACATGTTAGAGACACTACCAGAGAGAGAGGAGAAGATGAACCAGCAAGACTGGACCTTGTATTCACCTTGAGTAGTTCAGACATCGAGGATATCTTGTATGAAAGGCCCCTGGGAGCTAGTGATCATGTGGTTCTGTGCTTCGACTACATAGTTGAGCTCCAAGTGGAGAGAGTAGCAGGAATAGGGTGGGAAAAACCAAACTACAAAAGGGGGAACTACTCAGGCATGAGGAACTTCCTTCAAAACATTCAGTGGGAGAGGGAACTGACAGGAAAACCAGTACAAGAAATGATGGACTATGTGGCAACAAAATGCAAGGAGGCAGAGGAGAGGTTTGTTCCCAAGGGAAACAGAAATAATGGGAAGAACAGAACGAGTCCTTGGTTCACCCAAAGGTGTAGGGAGGCAAAAACTAGGTGTACTAGAGAATGGAAAAGGTACAGAAGACAGAGAACTCAGGAAAATAAAGAGATTAGCCGAAGAGCCAGAAATGAATATGCACAGATAAGAAGGGAGGCTCAGCGACAATATGAAAATGACATAGCATCGAAAGTCAAGACTGACCCGAAGCTGTTGTACAGCCACATCAGGAGGAAAACAACAGTCAAGGACCAGGTAATCAGACTGAGGAAGGGTGATGGGGAATTCACAAGAAACGACCGAGAGGTATGTCAGGAGCTCAACACGAGATTTAAAGAAGTATTTACAGTGGAAACCAGTAGGACTCCAGGAAATCAGAACAGGGGGGTACACCAGCAAGTGCTGGATGAGGTACATATAACCAAGGAGGAAGTGAAGAAGCTGCTATGCGAACTTGACACCTCAAAGGCGGTGGGACCAGACAACATCTCTCCGTGGGTCCTTAAAGAGGGAGCAGAGATATTGTGTGTGCCATTAACAAAGATCTTCAACACATCATTTGAAACTGGGCAACTCCCTGAGGTATGGAAGATGGCAAATGTAGTCCCAATTTTTAAAAAGGGAGACAGACATGAGGCACTAAACTACAGACCTGTATCACTAACGTGTATAGTATGCAAGGTCATGGAGAAGATCATCAGGAGGAGAGTGGTGGAGCACCTGGAAAGAAACAAGTGTATAATTGACAACCAGCATGGTTTCAGGGAAGGAAAATCCTGTGTCACAAACCTACTAGAGTTTTATGACAAGGTGACAGAAGTAAGACAAGAGAGAGAGGGGTGGATCGACTGCATTTTTTTGGACTGCAAAAAGGCCTTCGACACAGTTCCTCACAAGAGGTTACTGAAAAAGCTAGAAGATCAGGCACACATAACAGGAAAGGCACTGCAATGGATCAGAGAATACCTGACAGGGAGGCAACAACGAGTCATGGTACGTGACGAGGTGTCAGAGTGGGCGCTTGTGACAAGCGGGGTTCCACAGGGGTCAGTCCTAGGACCTGTGCTGTTCTTGGTATATGTGAACGACATAACGGAAGGGATAGACTCAGAAGTGTCCTTGTTTGCAGATGATGTGAAGTTAATGAGAAGAATCAAATCGGATGAGGATCAGGCAGGACTACAAAGAGACCTGGACAGGCTACAAGCCTGGTCCAGCAACTGGCTCCTTGAGTTTAACCCTGCCAAATGCAAAGTCATGAAGATTGGGGAAGGGCAAAGAAGACCGCAGACACAATATAGTTTAGATGGCCAAAGACTGCAAACCTCACTCAAGGAAAAAGATCTGGGGGTGAGTATAACACCGAGCATATCTCCTGAGGCGCACATAAATCAGATAACTGCTGCAGCATACGGGCGCCTGGCAAACCTACGGATAGCGTTCCGATACCTCAGTAAGGAGTCGTTCAAGACACTGTATACCATTTACGTCAGGCCCATACTGGAGTATGCAGCACCAGTTTGGAATCCACACCTAGTCAAGCACGTCAAGAAATTAGAGAAAGTGCAAAGGTTTGCAACAAGACTAGTCCCAGAGCTACGGGGATTGTCCTACGAAGAAAGGTTGAGGGAAATCGGCCTGACGACACTGGAGGCCAGGAGGGTCAGGGGAGACATGATAACGACATATAAAATACTGCGCGGAATAGACAAGGTGGACAAAGACAGGATGTTCCAGAGATGGGACACAGACACAAGAGGTCACAATTGGAAGTTGAAGACTCAGATGAATCAAAGGGATGTTAGGAAGTATTTCTTCAGTCATAGAGTAGTCAAGTCGTGGAATAGTCTAGAAAGTGAAGTAGTGGAGGCGGGAACCATACATAGTTTTAAGGCGAGGTATGATAAAGCTCATGGAGCAGGGAGAGAGAGGACCTAGTAGCAATCAGTGAAGAGGCGGGGCCAGGAGCTATGACTCGACCCCTGCAACCACAAATAGGTGAGTACAAATAGGTGAGTACAGTACACAAGTACACACACACACACACACACACACACATACACAAGGTTGACAGAGACAGGATGTTCCAGAGATGGGACACAGCAACAAGGGGACACAGTTGGAAACTGAAGACTCAGATGAATCACAGGGATGTTAGGAAGTATTTCTTCAGTCACAGTGTAGTCAGGAAGTGGAATAGTCTGGGAAGCGATGTAGTGGAGGCAGGATCCAGAGGTATGATAACGCTCATGGTGCAGGGAGAGTGACCTAGTAGCGGTTAGTGAAGAGGCTGGGCCAGGAGCTGAGTCTCGACCCCTGCAACTACAATTAGGTGAGTGAAGAGAGTGAGGGAATCATCGCAGTAACAGGAGATGACATGACCAAACTAACTTATTTTCAGACACTTCGGGGGCACTCAAGGGAAAAGAACCACCCAATCAAATCAACATTGAAGACAGAAAAGGTATGAAAGAAGATCCTGCAGCGGAAACCACACTTAAAGGGTTCCCAAAAATACCAGTGAGTATACCTCGATCTCAACAGACCACAAAATGAATGGGAACAACAGAAAGAACAAGAAGGTGCCAGAGGTAGGAAGGGGAGTCAGGGTTAGTACTGACAGCCAGGGGAATGCGGCCTGGGGTAACAACAAACACAACTACCCACAGCACCACCTCAACCCCTACCAACCCACACCAACTATATAAAATAGCCAGAATCAAGCCACACTCCACACACACAGTCCCCGCCTCCCAGCACTAAAACCACCACAACAGCAGCCTACCATAATATTCAGAACTTTCTACTACACCCTCAGGCTGCATTTATCCCTCTCACCACTCAGAATACAGTTCTAGAAAGGAAGCGGAAGGTATGGTACACCAACACAGATGGAATTACAAATGAAATTGACAGTAAAGAATCACTGAGGTATTCTCGGACATCATAGCACTCACAGAGACAAAGGTCACGGGGTGATAATAAATGAGGTCTTCCCATCTGGACGTCATAACCTGAAGAAAGACAGGGGGAACAGAGGAAGAGGAGGAGTTGCACTGCTCATTAAAAACCAATGGAGTTTTGAGGAGATATGAGGACTAGTCAGAGGAGAGAATGACTACCTAGTAGAAACACTTCTAACTGGGTTTCCAAAAGTGATGATAGCAGTGATGTACAATCTGCCACTGAACAGCAAGAGGCCAAGACAAGACTACAATGAAAACAACAGAGCGATGGTGGACATACTTGCTGAAGTGGCTAAAAGGGGCCACATGAACAGAGCGAAATCACTCATTATGGGAAGTTTTAACAATACGGAGCCACACGGGGGACCAAAGAGGTAGAGGTTCAAGATGCTGAAGGTGGTGTTGGAAAATTTCATGTACCAACATGTTAGAGGCACAACCAGAGAGAAAGAGAGAAGTATATGGAAACGTTGTTTAGCTTCGGCTAGGCGCCCATACTTGTCTGGGGGTCTGGCTCCGTGATAAACTATTGTGTACTCTTATACAGAGTTTGCAGGTTCGAGTCCTGCTGTGGATGTAGAGACAATATTTGTAAATTATTTCGCCTGTTAGCAAATTGTTAAGCATTTAAAATCATCTACATTGTCCACTTCATGTGGTAGGATTTGATGAAATAACTTAGAAAACAAGCCTGGTGCCTCTGGGTATGGGGAAACATCGTCTAGTTACGCCTAGGCACCCATAATTATCTGGGGTCTGGCTCTGTGGTAAAGTACTGTGGGCTCTGATACAGAGTTTGCAGGTTCGAATCCTGCTGTGGATGTAGAGATAATTTTGAAGATAATTTCACCTGTTTGCAAATTGTTCAGCAAATTGTTGATTTGATGCAAAATTTCTTTTAAGATATTGATTTAAGCAAATAATTCTCTTATAAATGTAGTTGATCTGTTCTTACCTGATCAGACTTGGTGCATAATATTCGGGTTCCTAAGCCTAGCATCGACGATGCTGGCTATAACATGGGACACAACACCTGGCATGGAAAGGACAACAGAAACTATGCAAACTGCTGTCACTACAGCCTTGAAAACAGCCGTTTTTGTGGGTAAGTCTGCTTTATTCAGGACAAGAACTATTGTAAGTGAGTGCTGAAACTCAGAGGCCTGTATGCTGTGTGATTTGCTTATAATCGTGTTATATACCGAACTAAATGACTGTCTTGCTTATATATACCAGAACTCTGGTTGAAAATACATTGTGTATTGTGACTAATTGAACAAAATGATTACATGGGTACAATTATTAGAACCAATTGACCGAGTTGTTAGAGCACTGACGTGTGACTTTTATGTCTCACCTGCCATAGGTTCGATCCTCCGGTTCTGTGATTTATTTAGCATTAATTCAGTCAACTGTGTCTAAGCTGAATATCACTCAGTAGGTATTAACGACGGCCTATTAATCCAAGGAATTGGGCTTATACTAATTTTCCTAAGATCGAAACTAATTCTCTCCAATTTCCCAAAAGATATTTGACCCCTACGGGTTCAATGCTTACCTGTTATAATATGTTCGGTATTTGTCACGTATAACATACAAAGCCTGTTTATGTCTTATACAATAATATGTAGGCTGTGTATGTATGTTGTTTATGCCTGGTATAACCTATGCAGGTTGTTTATGTCTGGAATGATAAATTAGACACATGTACAGCTCTTGGGTATCTTCATTGAGGAAACGTTTCGCCACACAGTAGCTTCATCAGTCCATACAAAGGAGAATAGTGAAGAACAGGAGGAGTTTGAGGTAATCAGTCCCTTGAGTTGATGTGGTCAGTCCATCAATCTTGAAAAGAATACCTCAAACTCCTCCTGTTCTTCAACATTCTCCTTTGTATGGACTGATGAAGCCACTGTGTGGCGAAACGTTTCCTCAGTAAAGATACCCAAGAGTTGTACATGTGTCTAATTTATCAACGTGTCGGTTCACTGAACCATTCATCTGCAATTATGTCTGGTATAATTTATGTAGGTTGTTTATGTCTGGAATAATTTATGTAGGTTGTTTATGTCTGGTATAATATATGTAGGTTGTTTATGTCTGGTATAATTTATGTAGGTTGTTTATGTCTGGTATAATATATGTAGGTTGTTTATGTCTGGAATAATTTATGTAGGTTGTTTATGTCTGGTATAATTTATGTAGGTTGTTTATGTCTGGTATAATTTATGTAGGTTGTTTATGTCTGGTATAATTTATGTATGTTGTTTATGTCTGGTATAATTTATGTAGGTTGTTTATGTCTGGTATAATATATGTAGGTTGTTTATGTCTGGTGTAATATATGTAGGTTGTTTATGTCTGGTGTAATATATGTAGGTTGTTTATGTCTGGTGTAATATATGTAGGTTGTTTATGTCTGGTGTAATATATGTAGGTTGTTTATGTCTGGTATAATTTATGAAGATTGTTTATGTCTGGTGTAATATATGTAGGTTGTTTATGTCTGGTGTAATATATGTAGGTTGTTTATGTCTGGTACAACTTATGTATGTTGTTTATGTCTGGTATAATATACAGTAGACCATTATATTACACAGTAGTTACGTTCCTGAAAATGCCATGTTGGGTAAAATCGTGTTAGATAAACTGAAGAACTTATGGGAAAAACAAGGTTACGTTCCTGGGAGCTCCCAAAAACCCTAACAACTTTTTTTTAGACCAACAGATCTTACAAATGTAAAATGACTTGTAACTGTAGTTCATTGTCGTGATATATTATGTTTTTACTGTTTAAGACTACAAATGTAACAGAAATAATAGAATATCTTACCTGAAATTGTGGGCACTAATGTTTGTGGATGATTGTGAAGAGAGTGGAGATGCATGGTTTGGCCCTACTGGGCTGAGGTGGATGGTTGTTGGTTGTTGGCAGAAGTGGATGGTAAAGGTTCTGGTACTAAAGTCGATGGTTGTATTCGAGTGTGCATAAATTCTGTAATGGATCTCTGGACTCTTTTACCATGCAGTACATTATACACTTAATGGTAAGGCATCAACAGCTGGTCTAGACCTCGTTTCAAAGCACTGCTTCTAACCAGAACCCACGATCAGAGAGTCTCAAAACTCCAGACCATTGCGTTAGCCACTAGACCAGCTAGCCACAATAAGATTCATCCAACTAGGTATATTTCTACACCATAGGAAGGTTAGCATAGGCACCACTGTGACCACAAATGCAAAAAAACTTGCATTTGTGGTCACAGTGGTGGCCTATGATAACCTTCCTATGGTGTAGAAATATACCTAGTTGGACGAATTTTATTGTGGCTAGCTGGTCCAGTGGCTAACGCGACAGTCTAGAGTTTTGAGACTCTCTGACCGCGGGTTCTATCCCCGGCCGTGGTATGGTTTATAACCCAAGAAAGTCAGTACGTCATCCAGGACTGTCTAACTTATTTCCATTGTGGTCCTTAATCTTGTCCCCCAGGATGCCACCCACACCAGTCGACTAACACCCAGGTACCTATTTGCTGCTAGGTGAACAGGACAACAGGTGTAAGGAAACGTGTCGAAATGTTTCCACCCGCCGGGAATCGAACCCGGGCCCTCCGTGTGTGAAGCGGGAGCTTTAGCCACCAGGCCACCGGTAAGTTTATTAAAAATAAAAACTATCACTTATGAAACCTAACTGAAACAAAATAGAAAAAAAGAAAATGTTGATTATGGTGACTATAGTTAACAAGGGACAAGTGACGTCATAACAATGTTCGATTTGTTCATTGTCTTTTAAGTCAATTAAGAATCCACATAAATATTTATATTTCTGCATTATTATATTACAGGTTGTCAGCAGCAGCAGCCACAGAACACAGCAGGTAGACTGGTGCTGACATCAACTGCATTATTATATTACAGGTTGTCAGCAGCAGCCACAGAACACAGCATGTAGACTGGTGCTGACATCATCTGCATTATTATATTACAGGTTGTCAGCAGCAGCCACAGAACACAGCATGTAGACTGGTGCTGACATCATCTGCATTATTATATTACAGGTTGTCAGCAGCAGCCACAGAACACAGCAGGTAGACTGGTGCTGACATCAACTGCATTATTATATTACAGGTTGTCAGCAGCAGCCACAGAACACAGCAGGTAGACTGGTGCTGACATCAACTGCATTATTATATTACAGGTTGTCAGCAGCAGCCACAGAACACAGCAGGTAGACTGGTGCTGACATCAACTGCATTATTATATTACAGGTTGTCAGCAGCAGCCACAGAACACAGCAGGTAGACTGGTGCTGACATCAACTGCATTATTATATTACAAGTTGTCAGCAGCAGCCACAGAACACAGCAGGTAGACTGGTGCTGACATCAACTGCATTATTATATTACAGGTTGTCAGCAGCAGCCACAGAACACAGCAGGTAGACTGGTGCTGACATCAACTGCATTATTATATTACAGGTTGTAAACAGCAGCCACAGAACACAGCAGGTAGACTGGTGCTGACATCAACTGCATTATTATATTACAGGTTGTCAGCAGCAGCCACAGAACACAGCAGGAAGACTGGTGCTGACATCAACTGCATTATTATATTACAGGTTGTCAGCAGCAGCCACAGAACACAGCAGGTAGACTGGTGCTGACATCAACATGGCTGGTGGTCATAGTTCTGGTGGCAGTCTACACTGGCAACCTGACAGCTTTCCTCTCTCTTCCTCGTATTGAACAATTACCTCAGACTGTCAGCGAAATGATTGACATGAACTACGACTTTTGTATCAGCTACGGCTTCTCACAGTATGACAAACTCAAGGTTAACAACAAGTTTTGTTATGCTCTAATTTGATTTACAATTAACTAAAAATACGTAAAAGATCAAAGACATAGTTGGTAATACGAACTTTGCATAAAATAAGCCAGAGAGAACACAGTTCAGGAAGATTAATATTTTACTATATAGCTCTTATGTACATCATTATTATTATTATTGTTATTATTATTATTATTATTATTATTATTATTATTATTATTAATATTATTATTATTACTATTATTATTATGGGGAGCACTAAACCCGTTGAGATTATACAGCACCTTGTAGGATGGGGGGAAGGCAGTCATGCATGATTCAGAGATTGGAGAACAAATCCAGTTGCGTAGATCAAGAGCCCCTTACCAGCATAATGGAGCCTCACTTGTGGAATCTTATCCTACAGCATTAAACTGGAAACATATGAAATAAGTAAATGTGTTCAGGTAATTCAGAGAAGTTAGGGATTGTTGTCTAAGGAGTTTTCTGTACCAAGATGCCATTGTGTTGCAGTGTCTGACAGAGTGAATATCAAAATGGTATCAGACTTGGACACCAAAATGACAGAACGTACAGGATGGAGGATAAATACTGTCTGCATTGAGCTGGTTCGTGGTACATTAAGTGGCGCTACGATGAACGTCCTTCTCCCTGGCATCATAAGGGATGCATATGGTATTCCCAGTGAGGAATTGTATGGCATCGCTCTGAATGGTTTGACAAGAATCTTCGTGAAATTTGTATGAGCCGGCTTCTACACGAGAATCGTCGAGAATTACCAGAAACAACGCCTGAGTGTGAATTCAGCGGTGGATGTCGTTTTACATGACGTCTCTAAGTACTTCACATGGGTGAAGGTACGAAATGTACCCTTCGAGGCTACGGCGTATGGTCTACAGGAGTTTTTCAGCAGTTATGGGACAGTGCATTCTGCAACCATGGGAGTGTGGAGGGATGGTCCATATGAAGGGCTGCCAGAGGGTTCTTACAACCTCAAAATGTCTAACAAGGCCTATTTGTTGTTTGTTTGTTTTTTTAACAAGGCCTATACCATCCTACGTTACGATGACTGGTTATAGGACACAGGTTTTTGTGTACTATGCTGGTCAGAGGAAAACATGTCGTTTGTGTAGCTCCTATGAGCACATGGCAGCCCAGTGTCCTAGGAGGCAGGCTCCTCGAGTTCTGGGGCCTCCATTTGTGATTCCACAGCCGTGCGATTTGGTGCCTAGCTCTGGTGCTTCGGGAAGATGGAGGACTGACCTCTGGAGCGAGGAGGTCGAAAGAGAGGTGCCTGCGGCAGAGACGTGTGTCACTCTCCCAGGGGTGTCGAGGGAGATGAAGGTGACATCTGAGGAGTCTTTAGTCCAGGAAGCTTCGACCCAGGATGGTTTATTGGCAGATGTGATCAAGGATTTTTTGGATGGGGAGGAGTCCTGTGCAGAAGGTGTTCTCAGTTTATGTGAGGACGGAGCACTGGAGGGACAACAAAACGTGGGAAGAGCCTTGAGTAAGAAGGACTGGAGCATGTGGTGGTCGTGGAGGTACACCAGGAGGATTCGCCTGATGGTGATATGTGTGTAAGCAGAAGTTCTAGGAAAAGAACTGCTGCATCAGAGATAGACGAGGTCATTATCCCGGGACAGAGGCCGGGGAAGAAGTCATGGGCAGCGGTGGTGGAGCTGATGTCTCATAGTTGTAGAGGTGCGCCTGAGTTGCACAGTGGGAGAGGGAGGGGGTAGGTGACTGCACAGGAAAAAATCAAGTGACAAAGGTACACGTAATGTGAAAAGTGCAGTGAGTAAACCCCAGCGGCATAGGGGAAAGCTGGCCCATCAATAAAGTTCAGATGTGTCATACTTAATGTTAATGGCCTTAAGACAGAGGTCAAGAAAGTTTGGTTGGAGTGGTTTTTACGGCGGTTTGATGTCGACATTTGTTTTTTGCAAGAGCATAATCACAGGGCTGGATGCGAGTTGAGGTTGAAAGGATATCAGATGTATGCTAGCAGTGGTTTGCAATTGAAGGGTGGGGTAGCAGTGGCGGTAAAGGAGACCAGCCCCTTGCGTGTCATGGGTTGGGAAGAGGGGGGTGGGAGGGTCGTGAGAGTGGATGGTGTTTGGGGTGAGAGTTGGGCTAGTTTCGTAGGTGTTTACATGCCAGCAACTAGCAATACTGGGGTAAATGTAGATTTTGTCAGGGAGGTATTGCTGTATCACTTGAGAGGTTTGCCTGCTATAACAGTAATAGGAGGTGATTGAAATTGTGTGATACGGAGTGGTGATGTCGAACCGAGAGGGGCAGGTTGCGTGTTGAGTGTTCCGAGGGATGTATTGCGGGATGTTGGGGTTGTTGATGTGGTGGGGAGGGGGGGATACCTAGTGGGGCATACGTTCATCCGTAGGGGATACGAGGCGAGATTGGACAATATGTTAAGCAGGGTATAGATGTGGCGAGGTTGAGAGCCTTCGATGTGGGGTTTTCTGATCACAGGGCGGTGATTGCAGATCTGATGTGGGATGGAGTAGTGCGTATTTATTCTGGGTACTGGAAATTAAATGTAAGGCTTCTTAAGGAGGAGGGGGAGGGGCCTTTTTTCAGTGATTGGTGGTTGCATTTTTGGGAGGCTAGGGATAGGGAGATAGATCTGTTAGATTGGTGGGAAATGCAGGCCAAGCCTGAGATAGGGAATTTTTTTTAAGGTTAGGGGATGAGAAGAGGCGAGGTGGCGTTATGGGTTGCAAAATTATCTGGAGGGACAGTTGCAAGACTTATGATGGGAGAGGTGGTAGGAGGGATGACATGGATAGTCTTCAGAGTAAAATAGCTGAATTACACAGTGATAGGTTTGATGCAATCAGGGTTAGGGCGGGGTTAGACGATGTATTGTGGGGTGATAAGCCGTCCGGGTTTGTTTTACATAAATTTCGAGAACGTCAGACGGTAATCAACATATTACAATTGGAAATAAGCCCTGGGGTGGGAGGGTACCTAGAGGGTCGGGTCCTATCCAACACGGAAAGTATGAGTCTATGCTGATAGTTGGTTTAGGGAGAAATGGAGTAGGAGGGAGGGGGGTTCCTGGGAGGGAATTTTTGGAGGGGGGTTCCATAGTGTTTTAAGTGAGCAGGATAGAGTGGGGTTGGAGGGTGGTATAAGTGAGGTTGGAGTTTACCTGGAGTTTACCTGGAGAGAGTTCCGGGGGTCAACGCCCCCGCGGCCCGGTCTGTGACCAGGCCTCCTGGTGGATCAGAGCCTGATCAACCAGGCTGTTGCTGCTGGCTGCACGCAAACCAACGTACGAGCCACAGCCCGGCTGGTCAGGAACCGACTTTAGGTGCTTGTCCAGTGCCAGCTTGAAGACTGCCAGGGGTCTGTTGGTAATCCCCCTTATGTATGCTGGGAGGCAGTTGAACAGTCTCGGGCCCCTGACACTTATTGTATGGTCTCTTAACGTGCTAGTGACACCCCTGCTTTTCATTGGGGGGATGTTGCATCGTCTGCCAAGTCTTTTGCTTTCGTAGTGAGTGATTTTCGTGTGCAAGTTCGGTACTAGTCCCTCTAGGATTTTCCAGGTGTATATAATCATGTATCTCTCCCGCCTGCGTTCCAGGGAATACAGGTTTAGGAACCTCAAGCGCTCCCAGTAATTGAGGTGTTTTATCTCCGTTATGCGCGCCGTGAAGGTTCTCTGTACATTTTCTAGGTCAGCAATTTCACCTGCCTTGAAAGGTGCTGTTAGTGTGCAGCAATATTCCAGCCTAGATAGAACAAGTGACCTGAAGAGTGTCATCATGGGCTTGGCCTCCCTAGTTTTGAAGGTTCTCATTATCCATCCTGTCATTTTTCTAGCAGATGCGATTGATACAATGTTATGGTCCTTGAAGGTGAGATCCTCCGACATGATCACTCCCAGGTCTTTGACGTTGGTGTTTCGCTCTATTTTGTGGCCAGAATTTGTTTTGTACTCTGATGAAGATTTAATTTCCTCGTGTTTACCATATCTGAGTAATTGAAATTTCTCATCGTTGAACTTCATATTGTTTTCTGCAGCCCACTGAAAGATTTGGTTGATGTCCGCCTGGAGCCTTGCAGTGTCTGCAATGGAAGACACTGTCATGCAGATTCGGGTGTCATCTGCAAAGGAAGACACGGTGCTGTGGCTGACATCCTTGTCTATGTCGGATATGAGGATGAGGAACAAGATGGGAGCGAGTACTGTGCCTTGTGGAACAGAGCTTTTCACCGTAGCTGCCTCGGACTTTACTCTGTTGACGACTACTCTCTGTGTTCTGTTAGTGAGGAAATTATAGATCCATCGACCGACTTTTCCTGTTATTCCTTTAGCACGCATTTTGTGCGCTATTACGCCATGGTCACACTTGTCGAAGGCTTTTGCAAAGTCTGTATATATTACATCTGCATTCTTTTTGTCTTCTAGTGCATTTAGGACCTTGTCGTAGTGATCCAATAGTTGAGACAGACAGGAGCGACCTGTTCTAAACCCATGTTGCCCTGGGTTGTGTAACTGATGGGTTTCTAGATGGGTGGTGATCTTGCTTCTTAGGACCCTTTCAAAGATTTTTATGATATGGGATGTTAGTGCTATCGGTCTGTAGTTCTTTGCTGTTGCTTTACTGCCCCCTTTGTGGAGTGGGGCTATGTCTGTTGTTTTTAGTAACTGTGGGACGACCCCCGTGTCCATGCTCCCTCTCCATAGGATGGAAAAGGCTCGTGATAGGGGCTTCTTGCAGTTCTTGATGAACACGGAGTTCCATGAGTCTGGCCCTGGGGCAGAGTGCATGGGCATGTCATTTATCGCCTGTTCGAAGTCATTTGGCGTCAGGATAACATCGGATAGGCTTGTGTTAACCAAATTTTGTGGCTCTCTCATAAAAAATTCATTTTGATCTTCGACTCTCAGTCTGGTTAGCGGCTTGCTAAAAACTGAGTCATATTGGGACTTGAGTAGCTCACTCATTTCCTTGCTGTCATCTGTGTAGGACCCATCTTGTTTAAGTAGGGGCCCAATACTGGACGTTGTTCTCGACTTTGATTTGGCATAGGAGAAGAAATACTTTGGGTTTCTTTCGATTTCATTTATGGCTTTTAGTTCTTCCCGCGATTCCTGACTCCTATAAGATTCCTTTAGCTTAAGTTCGATGCTTGCTATTTCTCTGACCAGTGTCTCCCTACGCATTTCAGATATATTGACCTCTTTTAGCCGCTCTGTTATTCTTTTCCGTCGCCTGTAAAGGGAGCGCCTGTCTCTTTCTATTTTACATCTACTCCTCCTTTTTCTTAGAGGAATAAGCCTTGTGCATACATCGAGTGCCACCAAGTTAATCTGTTCTAGGCATAAGTTGGGGTCTGTGTTGCTTAGTATATCTTCCCAGCTTATATCGGTTAGGACTTGGTTTACTTGGTCCCACTTTATGTTTTTGTTATTGAAGTTGAATTTGGTGAATGCTCCCTCGTGACTAGTCTCATTATGTCGGTCTGGGGCTCCACGCATACATGTCTGAACCTCAATTATGTTGTGATCTGAGTATATTGTTTTTGATATGGTGACATTTCTTATCAGATCATCATTGTTAGTGAAGATGAGGTCTAGTGTATTCTCCAGTCTAGTAGGCTCTATTATTTGCTGGTTTAAATTGAATTTTGTGCAGAGATTTAAAAGCTCGTGTGAGTGTGAGTTTTCATCAGAGCTGCCTCCTGGTGTTATTACTGCAACAATATTATTTGCTATATTCCTCCATTTTAGGTGCCTTAAGTTGAAATCCCCCAGGAGCAAGATGTTGGGTGCAGGAGCTGGAAGATTTTCCAGACAGTGGTCAATTTTTAACAGCTGTTCCTGGAATTGCTGGGATGTTGCATCCGGAGGCTTGTAGACTACCACAATGACTAGGTTTTGGTTCTCGACCTTTACTGCTAAAACTTCCACTACATCATTTGAGGCATTAAGCAGTTCTGTGCAAACAAGTGACTCTGCAATGTACAGGCCAACCCCCCCCCCCCCCCCCTTTTGCCTGTTCACTCTGTCACATCTGTATAGGTTGTAACCTGGGATCCATATTTCGTTGTCCAAGTGATCCTTTATGTGGGTCTCAGTGAAAGCCGCGAACATTGCCTTTGCCTCTGCAAGCAGTCCACGGATGAAAGGTATTTTGTTGTTTGTTGCTGGCTTTAGACCCTGTATATTTGCAAAGAAGAATGTCATCGGACTGGTGGTATTGTTGGTACTGGGGGGGGGGATTTTTTTTCCGGCATTAGTATCTGTATCTGTTGGTTTGGAGTGGAGGCCATCGACTGTGGTTCCACTCCAGGAATGACTGGATTTGGTGTACGATTTCTGCCATTTCCTGCCAGTTTTTTTTCCTTCCTGGCACTAAAAAACCTCTGGGCATGGCATTTTCTAGGGTGGTCATAGTTGCACGTCCAGTCTGTTTTTCCAGATTTCCCATGTCTGCAGATACCAAGTGCATAGTATGTGCACAGGCTTGGTTTCCGTTTGCCTTGGGTTTCTGTGACTGTATTCCCTGTTGGTGCATGTTTCCCTGTCTTATTCCTATCCTCCCTAGCACCAACAATGGAGCTCCCACCAGTTGTTTTTGGTAATATATCCTCACTATTGCTAGTGGAGTCCTCTTGTTTGCTATTTCCTGTGGTATTTCTAGTTTGCAATATTGGTTTTATCTTATCTTTGACTACACTTGTTTCCCCACTACGGCTCCTGTCCCCTATGAGGTCATTTATATGTATTCCTTCCTGCGTATAATTCCCGACTACCTGGACAAAATCTCCAGCTTCACCATTACTGTCTCCCAGGACAGCACCTCCCCCTTCACCATTACTGTCTCCCAGGACAGCACCTCCAGCCCTATCAGCCCCACATTTACTGACTACCAGGACATCACCTCCAGCCTTACAGTTTCTGACTACATGGCCAGTATCAAGGGCAGTACCATTCAGCCCAGACTTTTTATGTTCCCATCTGTTGTAGAAAGCTTCCAGGTTGTCTATGAAAGCAGCTTTGATGTTGTCCTCTTTTAATACCCTTGTGATTTTAGTCCACAGATTTATCTCATTTGGGCATACCCAAAAACACTTCCCTGTTTTAATACTGCTTGTAGCTAGTTCTTGGATATCTGCACAAGGGGCGTGACACCAATTTCCACAAAAATGACAATTTATCCATGTGGAAGCCCGTTTGTTTGATTGACTGCAGACTACACAGAGCTTCATAATGATTTGAATGGTTGATTTACTGTAATTCTACTAGCAACCTCTTGAATATTATATTAATAACCTCCTTAAATGAAGCTCTAGCTATTTGTAGTTCTATTTTTAACTGTACTTGTATATTGGACAGCTTACCGTGTACGTTCCTGATTTATATTTATTGTTTGTGTTTGATAAGGGCGCCTACAACCCCATCCGTTTACAGTCTGCTTTATTGTCCAACGAATCCGTTTGTAACCAGTCAAGGGTTCGGACCAGTCAAGGGTTCAGACCAGTCTGATCTGATCAGTGGGTCACTTATTTAAAACATACTGGTCGGTGATTTGGGCTAACACATGAAGGATCTACTGGAAATTATCTACCCGAGTAATATGTGATTTGATTGATACAAAAGTATAACTTGCGTGTTGAAGAACCGGTGATTTCTGGCAGCTCCTACAATGACGAACGGTCGAGTCTCAACCCTTGTTTATCAATCGCTGTATCTAGCTTTTCTAGTTTTTTTTCGTCTCCACCACAATAAATGCAATAATTTCGCCAAAATCATTCTGAACCTAACGAAAAAAACATATTTAATTGTGTTTGTTTAGGATTAAATTACTGTAAACTTATCTAAAATATATTTAGTTGGATTAGGCTAAAATAAATTGCGCTTGTTATAATACGGTTAGGTAAGTTTCCTAAGATTCTTTTCGTGCAATATTGTAAGTTTTTACTTTAACATTAATGAAAAAAATGCATCTTTAAACGTATAAGAGAAAATTGTAGACCTTAATTTTAAGTAAGTTCTTGCTAATTGACCAGTGCTGATCACAATACGAAAGGCCTAGAGCCATCTTTCAACTTTCCCCGTGGTTCTTTAGCATATATATATATATATATATATATATATATATATATATATATATATATATATATATATATATATATATATATATATATATATATATATATATATATATATATATATATATATGCAATAAGATCACAGTAAACAGGTGATTTCAGAATATGCAAAACAACCACTCTGAAAGAATAGAGAAATTCCAAGCGCTTTCGTGACTACTCACATTATCAAGGAACTATGATAATGTGAGTAGTCACGAAAGCGCTTGGAATTTCTCTATTCTTTCAGAGTGGTTGTTTTGCATATATATATATATATATATATATATATATATATATATATATATATATATATATATATATATATATATATATATATATATATATATATATATATAGATATATACATGAAAGATGGTTCTAGGCCTTTCGTATTGTAATCAGCACATCAACAGGAGCGTGCAATATTGCAGAAAAGAGGATGAAATCTGAGCACACATGTTCAGAGTGTTTTTGCTGGAAAGAAGAAAGAGGGAAGCAGAGAATAAATGCCTAGGCATACCAACCAGTGCCCAGTGCCTAGTGTCAGGAAGGTTCAGTATTTTTTAAGGCATTATAAGACCGCCAGCCCACAAGCACTGATATTGTCATCACAGCCCAAAGAGTGTAACAATTAGCGGCATGACAATCACCAACAATTCTGTCAACTCTGGTATGATTTAAAAGGCTTAACATTGTAACTATTGACATCCGGTAAGTGTCTAGGTATAATTTCATACATTAGAAAATGGGCTCACTAAATTAAATGAGCTGGAGTTTACCTGGAGAGAGTTCCGGGGGTCAACGCCCCCGCGGCCCGGTCTGTGACCAGGCCTCCTGGTGGATCAGAGCCTGATCAACCAGGCTGTTACTGCTGGCTGCACGCAATCCAACGTACGAGCCACAGCCCGGCTGGTCAGGTACCGACTTTAGGTGCTTGTCCAGTGCCAGCTTGAAGACTGCCAGGGGTCTATTGGTAATCCCCCTTATGTATGCTGGGAGGCAGTTGAACAGTCTCGGGCCCCTGACACTTATTGTATTGTCTCTTAACGTGCTAGTGACACCCCTGCTTTTCATTGGGGGGATGTTGCATCGTCTGCCAAGTCTTTTGCTTTCGTTGTGAGTGATTTTCGTGTGCAAGTTCGGTACTAGTCCCTCTAGGATTTTCCAGGTGTATATAATCATGTATCTCTCCCGCCTGCGTTCCAGGGAATACAGGTTCAGGAACTTCAAGCGCTCCCAGTAATTGAGGTGTTTTATCTCCGTTATGCGCGCCGTGAAGGTTCTCTGTACATTTTCTAGGTCAGCAATTTCACCTGCCTTGAAAGGTGCTGTTAGTGTGCAGCAATATTCCAGCCTAGATAGAACAAGCGACCTGAAGAGTGTCATCATGGGCTTGGCATCCCTAGTTTTGAAGGTTCTCATTATCCATCCTGTCATTTTTCTAGCAGATGCGATTGATACAATGTTATGGTCCTTGAAGGTGAGATCCTCCGACATGATCACTCCCAGGTCTTTGACGTTGGTTTTTCGCTCTATTTTGTGGAAGGAATTTGTTTTGTACTCTGATGAAGTTTTAATTTCCTCATGTTTACCATATCGGAGTAATTGAAATTTCTCATCGTTGAACTTCATATTGTTTTCTGCAGCCCACTGAAAGATTTGGTTGATGTCCGCCTGGAGCCTTGCAGTGTCTGCAATGGAAGACACTGTCATGCAGATTCGGGTGTCATCTGCAAAGGAAGACACGGTGCTGTGGCTGACATCCTTGTCTATGTCAGATATGAGGATGAGAAACAAGATGGGAGCGAGTACTGTGCCTTGTGGAACAGAGCTTTTCACCGTAGCCGCCTCGGACTTTACTCTGTTGACTACTACTCTTTGTGTTCTGTTTGTGAGGAAATTATAGATCCATCTACCAACTTTTCCTGTTATTCCTTTAGCACGCATTTTGTGCGCTATTACGCCATGGTCACACTTGTCGAAGGCTTTTGCAAAGTCTGTATATATTACATCTGCATTCTTTTTGTCTTCTAGTGCATCTAGGACCTTGTCGTAGTGATCCAGTAGTTGAGACAGACAGGAGCGACCTGCTCTAAACCCATGTTGCCCTGGGTTGTGTAATTGATGGGTATCTAGATGGGTGGCGATCTTGCTTCTTAGGACCCTTTCAAAGATTTTTATGATATGGGATGTTAGTGCTATCGGTCTGTAGTTCTTTGCTATTGCTTTACTGCCCCCTTTGTGGAGTGGGGCTATGTCTGTTGTTTTTAGTAACTGTGGGACGACCCCCGTGTCCATGCTCCCTCTCCATAGGATGGTAAAAGCTCGTGATAGGGGCTTCTTGCAGTTCTTGATGAACACGGAGTTCCATGAGTCTGGCCCTGGGGCAGAGTGCATGGGCATGTCATTTATCGCCTGTTCGAAGTCATTTGGCGTCAGGATAACATCAGATAGGCTTGTGTTAACCAAATTCTGTGGCTCTCTCATAAAAAATTCATTTTGATCTTCGACTCTCAGTCTGGTTAGCGGCTTGCTAAAAACTGAGTCATATTGGGACTTGAGTAGCTCACTCATTTCCTTGCTGTCATCTGTGTAGGACCCATCTTGTTTAAGTAGGGGCCCAATACTGGATGTTGTTCTCGACTTTGATTTGGCATAAGAAAAGAAATACTTTGGGTTTCTTTCGATTTCATTTATGGCTTTTAGTTCTTCCCGCGATTCCTGACTCCTATAAGATTCCTTTAGCTTAAGTTCGATGTTTGCTATTTCTCTGACCAGTGACTCCCTACGCATTTCAGATATATTGGCCTCTTTTAGCCGCACTGTTATTCTTTTCCGTCGCCTGTAAAGGGAGCGCCTGTTTCTTTCTATTTTACATCTTCTCCTGTTTCTTAAAGGAATAAGCCTTGAGCATACATCGAGTGCCACAGAGTTAATCTGTTCTAGGCATAAGTTGGGGTCTGTGTTGCTTAGTCTATCTTCCCAGCTTATATCGTTTAGGATTTGGTTTACTTGGTCCCACTTTATGTTCTTATTATTGAAGTTGAATTTGGTGAAGGCTCCCTCGTGACTAATCTCATTATGTCGGTCTGGGGCTCCGCGCATAGGTGTCTGAACCTCGATTGTGTTTTGATCTGAGTATATTGTTTTTGATATGGTGACATTTCATATCAGATCATCATTGTTAGTGAAGATGAGGTCCAGTGTATTCTCCAGTCTAGTAGGCTCTATTAAAATGATGGTTTAAGTTGAATTTTGTGCTGAGATTTAAAAGCTCGTGTGTGTGTGAGTTCTCGTCAGAGCTGCCTCCTGGTGTTATCACTGCAACAACATTATTTGCTATATTCCTCCATTTTAGGTGCCTCAAGTTGAAAAATCCCAGGAGCAAGATGTTGGGGCCAGGAGCTGGCAGATTTTCCAGACAGTGGTCATTTTTTAACAGCTGCTCCTGGAATTGCTGGGACATTGCATCCGGAGGCTTGTAGACTTATGTGGGAGAACCAGCACATTTTTCGTCTGACGTGTTGTCCCAGATTCAGTCCTATGATTAATTTTTCTAACTGCCAGCAATGCTGATTCCACAAAATTTCTAGGGTACCGCAGTCGAGCTAAATATTCGGTAAGTTCTCATGGTGAGAAAGACACCTCTTAACTCTAGTCTCATGGTTGGAGTAATAGTGGATATATGAGCACACATTAGTGGCCTTCCTATATACTGTAAACATGAACTTTCTATTGACACGGTGTATCAAATCATCTGGAAAAGGAAGAATAAATTTCATTTTTTTTTCTACAGAGAATTTAATTAATGAGACCAAAGCCTTAATAGATTCGGTAAGAATGTATCCAGGGCCACATCATTCGTCCACAAACACAAGATGGCATCCATATATCTGAACCATCTAGCATTACAGGGAAGGATGTCTTTCTTCAACCTCATCTTGAAGAGCTCCATGTATAGATCGCTCAATAGGAGAGACAATGGATTTCTCATATCCATTTCCCTCCTTTGAGCATAATATTTCCCTTCAAACTCAAACTTGAAATCAACCACACACAACTTAATCACTTCAATAGTAGTATTCGTATCAAAGGGCATGGAGAACTGATTTGATTCTTCTTTTCGAAGTAAGACAGCAAATCGGACTGTTTTTTTCCAATGGTTTAGAGTGTCGTGAATTTTGACCTGCTTCCCATGAGGTGGGCTGAAGCACTGAAACAATATGAAACAACCATGGGGAGGGGGAGTTGAATGATAGTTCTAGGCCTTTCATGTTCCAATCAACACATCAGGAGCTTGCAGTCTTGCAGAAAATAGGAGGAGGTCCAAGCAGATACGAGGACAGGGAGCGCACTTGCTGGAGTGAGGCAGAGAGGCGGGAGGAATAAAACATTCAGGAAGTGCCCCAAGGCATTTCAATACCCATACCCAAGAAGATTGAATATTTTAGCACTTAGAAAAACGACCATCCCACAAGCACTGATACGTGACATGGCAATTATCAAAAAATCGGGTAGATGTAAGTATCACTGGCAATTATCTTAGGAGTTCCCGCACATCTTGAGAACGGGAGAGACTGACCACCTCAAATAGTTTTTCTCCAAGGTTAATGGACTGATTACATCTTTATTTCATTTATACTGCTCCCTCTGTATTTGACTGAATAAGACTACTGTGTAGGAGAAACGTTTAATCATTAAAGATACCCAACTGTTGTACATGTGTCTTAACCTACAACTTATCGGTATTTTATGTTATTTTCAATAACATAAAAACATTGAGAGTTTTTAGTTATTATTAAAACCTATTTTATGTAAATAATTTACGTAAGTAATATCAACATTGAATCACTGCATGTATTTTATATTCAAAGTATCTGATTAAACTAATTAAGTTATTCTTCGTAAATTACATATTTTTAATTGATCTGTTTTTTCCACACATATTATTTATGCAGTTCATATGATTACCAGCATAAAGCTTCGGTCAGATGACGATAATCTCCAGTGGTGGGTCATCAGTTGATTAGGACCAGCGTCAGGAAACACTTGTCCTGTTTCCTGGCGAATCTTACCTAACCTGTAGGAGTTGCCACATTACAAATACGTCTGATTTACTGATTCTAGCATCTAAATATAGTGAAGACAACTGTTTATTGACAACAGTTGTCAAAGTATTGTGTTGTGCTTGCAGACATCACCCAACAAGGACATAAGATACCTGTTCCAACGAGCAGTCTTCCGTCAGGACAAGTATTCTATTCCTGAAGACAAGTACATGCAGATGACTTTCACACAGCGCATCTCTCTTGTAGGTCAGTTCACATGATCTACACAGCACATCTCTCTTGTAGGTCAGTTCACATGATCTACACAGCACATCTCTCTTGTAGGTCAGTTCACATGATCTACACAGCACATCTCTCTCACAGGTCAGTTCACATGATCTACACAGCACATCTCTCTTGTAGGTCAGTTCACATGATCTACACAGCACATCTCTCTTGTAGGTCAGTTCACATGATCTACACAGCACATCTCTCTTGTAGGTCAGTTCACATGATCTACACAGCACATCTCTCTCACAGGTCAGTTCAAATGATCTACACAGCACATCTCTCTTGTAGGTCAGTTCACATGATCTACACAGCACATCTCTCTTGTAGGTCAGTTCACATGATCTACACAGCACATCTCTCTTGTAGGTCAGTTCACATGATCTACACAGCACATCTCTCTCACAGGTCAGTTCACATGATCTACACAGCACATCTCTCTTGTAGGTCAGTTCACATGATCTACACAGCACATCTCTCTTGTAGGTCAGTTCACATGATCTACACAGCACATCTCTCTTGTAGGTCAGTTCACATGATCTACACAGCACATCTCTCTCACAGGTCAGTTCACATGATCTACACAGCACATCTCTCTTGTAGGTCAGTTCACATGATCTACACAGCACATCTCTCTTGTAGGTCAGTTCACATGATCTACACAGCACATCTCTCTTGTAGGTCAGTTCACATGATCTACACAGCACATCTCTCTTGTAGGTCAGTTCACATGATCCACACAGCGCATCTCTCTTGTAGGTCAGTTCACATGATCCACACAGCGCATCTCTCTTGTAGGTCAGTTCACATGATCTACACAGCACATCTCTCTTGTAGGTCAGTTCACATGATCTACACAGCACATCTCTCTTGTAGGTCAGTTCACATGATCTACACAGCACATCTCTCTTGTAGGTCAGTTCACATGATCTACACAGCACATCTCTCTTGTAGGTCAGTTCACATGATCTACACAGCACATCTCTATTGTAGGTCAGTTCACATGATCTACACAGCACATCTCTCTTGTAGGTCAGTTCACATGATCTACACAGCACATCTCTCTTGTAGGTCAGTTCACATGATCTACACAGCACATCTCTCTTGTAGGTCAGTTCACATGATCTACACAGCACATCTCTCTTGTAGGTCAGTTCACATGATCTACACAGCACATCTCTCTTGTAGGTCAGTTCACATGATCTACACAGCACATCTCTCTTGTAGGTCAGTTCACATGATCTACACAGCGCATCTCTCTTGTAGGACTGATGTTGTAGTGGCCAGGCTTAGGCTTGGTTACAAGTACTGACTGATGTTGTAGTGGCCAGGCTTAGGCTTGGTTACAAGTACTGACTGATGTTGTAGTGGCCAGGCTTAGGCTTGGTTACAAGTACTGACTGATGTTGTAGTGGCCAGGCTTAGGCTTGGTTACAAGTACTGACTGATGTTGTAGTGGCCAGGCTTAGGCTTGGTTACAAGTACTGACTGATGTTGTAGTGGCCAGGCTTAGGCTTGGTTACAAGTACTGACTGATGTTGTAGTGGCCAGGCTTAGGCTTGGTTACAAGTACTGACTGATGTTGTAGTGGCCAGGCTTAGGCTTGGTTACAAGTACTGACTGATGTTGTAGTGGCCAGGCTTAGGCTTGGTTACAAGTACTGACTGATGTTGTAGTGGCCAGGCTTAGGCTTGGTTACAAGTACTGACTGATGTTGTAGTGGCCAGGCTTAGGCTTGGTTACAAGTACTGACTGATGTTGTAGTGGCCAGGCTTAGGCTTGGTTACAAGTACTGACTGATGTTGTAGTGGCCAGGCTTAGGCTTGGTTACAAGTACTGACTGATGTTGTAGTGGCCAGGCTTAGGCTTGGTTACAAGTACTGACTGATGTTGTAGTGGCCAGGCTTAGGCTTGGTTACAAGTACTGACTGATGTTGTAGTGGCCAGGCTTAGGCTTGGTTACAAGTACTGACTGATGTTGTAGTGGCCAGGCTTAGGCTTGGTTACAAGTACTGACTGATGTTGTAGTGGCCAGGCTTAGGCTTGGTTACAAGTACTGACTGATGTTGTAGTGGCCAGGCTTAGGCTTGGTTACAAGTACTGACTGATGTTGTAGTGGCCAGGCTTAGGCTTGGTTACAAGTACTGACTGATGTTGTAGTGGCCAGGCTTAGGCTTGGTTACAAGTACTGACTGATGTTGTAGTGGCCAGGCTTAGGCTTGGTTACAAGTACTGACTGATGTTGTAGTGGCCAGGCTTAGGCTTGGTTACAAGTACTGACTGATGTTGTAGTGGCCAGGCTTAGGCTTGGTTACAAGTACTGACTGATGTTGTAGTGGCCAGGCTTAGGCTTGGTTACAAGTACTGACTGATGTTGTAGTGGCCAGGCTTAGGCTTGGTTACAAGTACTGACTGATGTTGTAGTGGCCAGGCTTAGGCTTGGTTACAAGTACTGACTGATGTTGTAGTGGCCAGGCTTAGGCTTGGTTACAAGTACTGACTGATGTTGTAGTGGCCAGGCTTAGGCTTGGTTACAAGTACTGACTGATGTTGTAGTGGCCAGGCTTAGGCTTGGTTACAAGTACTGACTGATGTTGTAGTGGCCAGGCTTAGGCTTGGTTACAAGTACTGACTGATGTTGTAGTGGCCAGGCTTAGGCTTGGTTACAAGTACTGACTGATGTTGTAGTGGCCAGGCTTAGGCTTGGTTACAAGTACTGACTGATGTTGTAGTGGCCAGGCTTAGGCTTGGTTACAAGTACTGACTGATGTTGTAGTGGCCAGGCTTAGGCTTGGTTACAAGTACTGACTGATGTTGTAGTGGCCAGGCTTAGGCTTGGTTACAAGTACTGACTGATGTTGTAGTGGCCAGGCTTAGGCTTGGTTACAAGTACTGACTGATGTTGTAGTGGCCAGGCTTAGGCTTGGTTACAAGTACTGACTGATGTTGTAGTGGCCAGGCTTAGGCTTGGTTACAAGTACTGACTGATGTTGTAGTGGCCAGGCTTAGGCTTGGTTACAAGTACTGACTGATGTTGTAGTGGCCAGGCTTAGGCTTGGTTACAAGTACTGACTGATGTTGTAGTGGCCAGGCTTAGGCTTGGTTACAAGTACTGACTGATGTTGTAGTGGCCAGGCTTAGGCTTGGTTACAAGTACTGACTGATGTTGTAGTGGCCAGGCTTAGGCTTGGTTACAAGTACTGACTGATGTTGTAGTGGCCAGGCTTAGGCTTGGTTACAAGTACTGACTGATGTTGTAGTGGCCAGGCTTAGGCTTGGTTACAAGTACTGACTGATGTTGTAGTGGCCAGGCTTAGGCTTGGTTACAAGTACTGACTGATGTTGTAGTGGCCAGGCTTAGGCTTGGTTACAAGTACTGACTGATGTTGTAGTGGCCAGGCTTAGGCTTGGTTACAAGTACTGACTGATGTTGTAGTGGCCAGGCTTAGGCTTGGTTACAAGTACTGACTGATGTTGTAGTGGCCAGGCTTAGGCTTGGTTACAAGTACTGACTGATGTTGTAGTGGCCAGGCTTAGGCTTGGTTACAAGTACTGACTGATGTTGTAGTGGCCAGGCTTAGGCTTGGTTACAAGTACTGACTGATGTTGTAGTGGCCAGGCTTAGGCTTGGTTACAAGTACTGACTGATGTTGTAGTGGCCAGGCTTAGGCTTGGTTACAAGTACTGACTGATGTTGTAGTGGCCAGGCTTAGGCTTGGTTACAAGTACTGACTGATGTTGTAGTGGCCAGGCTTAGGCTTGGTTACAAGTACTGACTGATGTTGTAGTGGCCAGGCTTAGGCTTGGTTACAAGTACTGACTGATGTTGTAGTGGCCAGGCTTAGGCTTGGTTACAAGTACTGACTGATGTTGTAGTGGCCAGGCTTAGGCTTGGTTACAAGTACTGACTGATGTTGTAGTGGCCAGGCTTAGGCTTGGTTACAAGTACTGACTGATGTTGTAGTGGCCAGGCTTAGGCTTGGTTACAAGTACTGACTGATGTTGTAGTGGCCAGGCTTAGGCTTGGTTACAAGTACTGACTGATGTTGTAGTGGCCAGGCTTAGGCTTGGTTACAAGTACTGACTGATGTTGTAGTGGCCAGGCTTAGGCTTGGTTACAAGTACTGACTGATGTTGTAGTGGCCAGGCTTAGGCTTGGTTACAAGTACTGACTGATGTTGTAGTGGCCAGGCTTAGGCTTGGTTACAAGTACTGACTGATGTTGTAGTGGCCAGGCTTAGGCTTGGTTACAAGTACTGACTGATGTTGTAGTGGCCAGGCTTAGGCTTGGTTACAAGTACTGACTGATGTTGTAGTGGCCAGGCTTAGGCTTGGTTACAAGTACTGACTGATGTTGTAGTGGCCAGGCTTAGGCTTGGTTACAAGTACTGACTGATGTTGTAGTGGCCAGGCTTAGGCTTGGTTACAAGTACTGACTGATGTTGTAGTGGCCAGGCTTAGGCTTGGTTACAAGTACTGACTGATGTTGTAGTGGCCAGGCTTAGGCTTGGTTACAAGTACTGACTGATGTTGTAGTGGCCAGGCTTAGGCTTGGTTACAAGTACTGACTGATGTTGTAGTGGCCAGGCTTAGGCTTGGTTACAAGTACTGACTGATGTTGTAGTGGCCAGGCTTAGGCTTGGTTACAAGTACTGACTGATGTTGTAGTGGCCAGGCTTAGGCTTGGTTACAAGTACTGACTGATGTTGTAGTGGCCAGGCTTAGGCTTGGTTACAAGTACTGACTGATGTTGTAGTGGCCAGGCTTAGGCTTGGTTACAAGTACTGACTGATGTTGTAGTGGCCAGGCTTAGGCTTGGTTACAAGTACTGACTGATGTTGTAGTGGCCAGGCTTAGGCTTGGTTACAAGTACTGACTGATGTTGTAGTGGCCAGGCTTAGGCTTGGTTACAAGTACTGACTGATGTTGTAGTGGCCAGGCTTAGGCTTGGTTACAAGTACTGACTGATGTTGTAGTGGCCAGGCTTAGGCTTGGTTACAAGTACTGACTGATGTTGTAGTGGCCAGGCTTAGGCTTGGTTACAAGTACTGACTGATGTTGTAGTGGCCAGGCTTAGGCTTGGTTACAAGTACTGACTGATGTTGTAGTGGCCAGGCTTAGGCTTGGTTACAAGTACTGACTGATGTTGTAGTGGCCAGGCTTAGGCTTGGTTACAAGTACTGACTGATGTTGTAGTGGCCAGGCTTAGGCTTGGTTACAAGTACTGACTGATGTTGTAGTGGCCAGGCTTAGGCTTGGTTACAAGTACTGACTGATGTTGTAGTGGCCAGGCTTAGGCTTGGTTACAAGTACTGACTGATGTTGTAGTGGCCAGGCTTAGGCTTGGTTACAAGTACTGACTGATGTTGTAGTGGCCAGGCTTAGGCTTGGTTACAAGTACTGACTGATGTTGTAGTGGCCAGGCTTAGGCTTGGTTACAAGTACTGACTGATGTTGTAGTGGCCAGGCTTAGGCTTGGTTACAAGTACTGACTGATGTTGTAGTGGCCAGGCTTAGGCTTGGTTACAAGTACTGACTGATGTTGTAGTGGCCAGGCTTAGGCTTGGTTACAAGTACTGACTGATGTTGTAGTGGCCAGGCTTAGGCTTGGTTACAAGTACTGACAGGCTTAGGCTTGGTTACAAGTACTGCTTAGGCTTAGGCTTGGTTACAAGTACTGACTGATGTTGTAGTGGCCAGGCTTAGGCTTGGTTACAAGTACTGACTGATGTTGTAGTGGCCAGGCTTAGGCTTGGTTACAAGTACTGACTGATGTTGTAGTGGCCAGGCTTAGGCTTGGTTACAAGTACTGACTGATGTTGTAGTGGCCAGGCTTAGGCTTGGTTACAAGTACTGACTGATGTTGTAGTGGCCAGGCTTAGGCTTGGTTACAAGTACTGACTGATGTTGTAGTGGCCAGGCTTAGGCTTGGTTACAAGTACTGACTGATGTTGTAGTGGCCAGGCTTAGGCTTGGTTACAAGTACTGACTGATGTTGTAGTGGCCAGGCTTAGGCTTGGTTACAAGTACTGACTGATGTTGTAGTGGCCAGGCTTAGGCTTGGTTACAAGTACTGACTGATGTTGTAGTGGCCAGGCTTAGGCTTGGTTACAAGTACTGACTGATGTTGTAGTGGCCAGGCTTAGGCTTGGTTACAAGTACTGACTGATGTTGTAGTGGCCAGGCTTAGGCTTGGTTACAAGTACTGACTGATGTTGTAGTGGCCAGGCTTAGGCTTGGTTACAAGTACTGACTGATGTTGTAGTGGCCAGGCTTAGGCTTGGTTACAAGTACTGACTGATGTTGTAGTGGCCAGGCTTAGGCTTGGTTACAAGTACTGACTGATGTTGTAGTGGCCAGGCTTAGGCTTGGTTACAAGTACTGACTGATGTTGTAGTGGCCAGGCTTAGGCTTGGTTACAAGTACTGACTGATGTTGTAGTGGCCAGGCTTAGGCTTGGTTACAAGTACTGACTGATGTTGTAGTGGCCAGGCTTAGGCTTGGTTACAAGTACTTCTGGCAGTTTGGGAGACACACAGATGATGATCAAACTAAATGTAAATTATGTGATCAGGCATATGGTCACTGTCTTGAACACTATGTGCTTAATTGTCCACTTATTGAGGAATACAGAGACAGACAGTATAATAACCTATGTGACATGTCAAGATATCTTATTAATGAAAATAAGATACCAGATATACTAAGCAAATTTCCTAAATTTGCTTGTAACAGATAAGTGAACTATAGATATGTATATATAAATCCTAATATTAAGTATCTCAGGCCATCATGCTATACTTCTCTTAATATTAAGTATCTCAGGCCATCGTGCTATACTTCTCTTAATATTAAGTATCTCAGGCCATCATGCTATACTTCTCTTAATATTAAGTATCTCAGGCCATCATGCTATACTTCTCTTAATATTAAGTATCTCAGGCCATCATGCTATACTTCTCTTAATATTAAGTATCTCAGGCCATCATGCTATACTTCTCTTAATATTAAGTATCTCAGGCCATCATGCTATACTTCTCTTAATATTAAGTATCTCAGGCCATCATGCTATACTTCTCTTAATATTAAGTATCTCAGGCCATCATGCTATACTTCTCTTAATATTAACTATCTCAGACCATCATGCTATACTTCTCTTAATATTAAGTATCTCAGGCCATCATGCTATACTTCTCTTAATATTAACTATCTCAGACCATCATGCTATACTTCTCTTAATATTAACTATCTCAGACCATCATGCTATACTTCTCTTAATATTAACTATCTCAGACCATCATGCTATACTTCTCTTAATATTAACTATCTCAGACCATCATGCTATACTTCTCTTAATATTAACTATCTCAGGCCATCATGCTATACTTCTCTTAATATTAACTATCTCAGACCATCATGCTATACTTCTCTTAATATTAACTATCTCAGGCCATCATGCTATACTTCTCTTAATATTAACTATCTCAGGCCATCATGCTATACTTCTCTTAATATTAACTATCTCAGACCATCATGCTATACTTCTCTTAATATTAACTATCTCAGACCATCATGCTATACTTCTCTAAATATTAAATATCTCAGGCCATCATGCTATACTTCTCTTAATATTAACTATCTCAGGCCATCGTGCTATACTTCTCTTAATATTAACTATCTCAGACCATCATGCTATACTTCTCTTAATATTAACTATCTCAGACCATCATGCTATACTTCTCTAACTATTAACTATCTCAGGCCATCATGTCATACTTCTCTAACTATTAACTATCTCAGGCCATCATGTCATACTTCTCTAACTATTAACTATCTCAGGCCATCATGTCATACTTCTCTAACTATTAACTATCTCAGGCCATCATGTCATACTTCTCTTAATATTAACTATCTCAGACCATCATGCTATACTTCTCTTAATATTAACTATCTCAGACCATCATGCTATACTTCTCTAAATATTAAATATCTCAGGCCATCATGCTATACTTCTCTTAATATTAACTATCTCAGGCCATCGTGCTATACTTCTCTTAATATTAACTATCTCAGACCATCATGCTATACTTCTCTTAATATTAACTATCTCAGACCATCATGCTATACTTCTCTAAATATTAACTATCTCAGACCATCATGCTATACTTCTCTAAATATTAACTATCTCAGGCCATCATGCTATACTTCTCTTATTATTAACTATCTCAGGCCATCATGCTATACTTCTCTTAATATTAACTATCTCAGGCCATCGTGCTATACTTCTCTTAATATTAACTATCTCAGGCCATCATGCTATACTTCTCTTAATACCAAAATATGTCTGTTTCATCCATCAACTACAGTGGATCTCAAGGAACATTTATTCTCACACCTCACAAAGCTTCTGGGACTGTTGAAAGAGACAACAGAATCACAGTTGCTGTCGTTGATACTATCACAGAAGTGATATTTATAACATAATGGTACTGTGAGCGTCATGACTCAGTGGTACAACATTGGGTCTGTTATATATAGACAGAACTGTTAGTGTACCCGTACATTCTTCTGTTAATTAACTGGTAATTGATCGTTATACTGTTTATCTGCCATTTTGAAGATGTACAGTAGTATGAAAGCGTTGATTTCTGTGGGAAATGTCATTAATGCCATCATCATTTGGTGCCACTGTTGCAACTAGGACATGGTGCCACTATTGCAACTAGGATATGGTGTCAGTATTGCAACAAAGACATGGTGCCACTATTGCAACTAGAACATGGTGCCACTATTTCAACTAGGACATGGTGCCATTATTGTAACTAGGACATGGTGCCACTATTGCAACTAGGATATGGTGTCAGTATTGCAACAAAGACATGGTGCCATTATTGCAACTAGAACATGGTGCCACTATTTCAACTAGGACATGGTGCCATTATTGTAACTAGAACATGGTGCCACTATTACAACTAGGATATGATGCCACTATTGCAACTAGGACGTGGTGTCACTATTGCAACTAGAACATGGTACCACTATTGCAACTAGGACATGGTACCACTATTGCAAATAAAACATGGTACCACTATTGCAACTAGGACCTGGTGCCACTATTGCAACTAGAACATGGTGCCACTATTGCAACTAGAACATGGTACCACTATTGCAACTAGAACATGGTGCCACTATTGCAACTAGAACATGGTACCACTATTGCAACTAGGACATGGTACCACTATTGCAACTAGAACATGGTGCCACTATTGCAACTAGAACATGGTGCCACTATTGCAACTAGAACATGGTGCCACTATTGCAACTAGAACATGGTACCACTATTGCAACTAGAACATGGTACCACTATTGCAACTAGAACATGGTACCACTATTGCAACTAGGACATGGTGCCACTATTGCAACTAGAACATGGTGCCACTATTGCAACTAGAACATGGTGCCACTATTGCAACTAGAACATGGTGCCACTATTGCAACTAGAACATGGTGCCACTATTGCAACTAGAACATGGTACCACTATTGCAACTAGAACATGGTGCCACTATTGCAACTAGAACATGGTACCACTATTGCAACTAGGACATGGTACCACTATTGCAACTAGAACATGGTGCCACTATTGCAACTAGAACATGGTGCCACTATTGCAACTAGGACATGGTACCACTATTGCAACTAGAACATGGTGCCACTATTGCAACTAGAACATGGTACCACTATTGCAACTAGGACATGGTACCACTATTGCAACTAGAACATGGTGCCACTATTGCAACTAGAACATGGTACCACTATTGCAACTAGGACATGGTACCACTATTGCAACTAGAACATGGTGCCACTATTGCAACTAGGACATGGTACCACTATTGCAACTAGAACATGGTGCCACTATTGCAACTAGGACATGGTACCACTATTGCAACTAGGACATGGTACCACTATTGCAACTAGGACATGGTACCACTATTGCAACTAGAACATGGTACCACTATTGCAACTAGAACATGGTACCACTATTGCAACTAGAACATGGTACCACTATTGCAACTAGAACATGGTGCCACTATTGCAACTAGAACATGGTGCCACTATTGCAACTAGAACATGGTACCACTATTGCAACTAGAACATGGTGCCACTATTGCAACTAGAACATGGTACCACTATTGCAACTAGGACATGGTACCACTATTGCAACTAGGACATGGTACCACTATTGCAACTAGGACATGGTACCACTATTGCAACTAGGACATGGTACCACTATTGCAACTAGGACATGGTACCACTATTGCAACTAGGACATGGTACCACTATTGCAACTAGGACCTGGTGCCTCTATTGCAACTAGGACATGGTACCACTATTGCAACTAGAACATGGTACCACTATTGCAACTAGAACATGGTACCACTATTGCAACTAGGACATGGTACCACTATTGCAACTAGAACATGGTACCACTATTGCAACTAGAACATGGTGCCACTATTGCAACTAGAACATGGTACCACTATTGCAACTAGGACATGGTACCACTATTGCAACTAGGACATGGTACCACTATTGCAACTAGGACATGGTACCACTATTGCAACTAGAACATGGTACCACTATTGCAACTAGGACATGGTACCACTATTGCAACTAGGACATGGTACCACTATTGCAACTAGGACATGGTACCACTATTGCAACTAGGACCTGGTGCCTCTATTGCAACTAGGACATGGTACCACTATTGCAACTAGGACATGGTACCACTATTGCAACTAGGACATGGTACCACTATTGCAACTAGGACCTGGTGCCTCTATTGCAACTAGGACATGGTACCACTATTGCAACTAGGACATGGTACCACTATTGCAACTAGGACATGGTACCACTATTGCAAATAAAACATGGTACCACTATTGCAACTAGAACATGGTGCCACTATTGCAACTAGGACATGGTACCACTATTGCAACAAGGATATGGTGCCACTATTGCAAATAAAACATGGTGCCACTATTGCAACTAGAACATGGTACCACTATTGCAACTAGGACATGGTACCACTATTGCAACTAGGACATGGTACCACTATTGCAACAAGGATATGGTGCCACTATTGCAAATAAAACATGGTGCCACTATTGCAACTAGGACATGGTACCACTATTGCAACTAGGACATGGTACCACTATTGCAACTAGGACATGGTACCACTATTGCAACTAGGACATGGTACCACTATTGCAACTAGGACATGGTACCACTATTGCAACAAGGATATGGTGCCACTATTGCAACTAGAACATGGTACCACTATTGCAACTAGAACATGGTGCCACTATTGCAACAAGGATATGGTGCCACTATTGCAAATAAAACATGGTGCCACTATTGCAAATAAAACATGGTGCCATTATTGCAACTAGGACATGGTACCACTATTGCAACTAGAACATGGTGCCACTATTGCAACAAGGATATGGTGCCACTATTGCAAATAAAACATGGTGCCATTATTGCAACTAGGACATGGTACCACTATTGCAACTAGGACATGGTACCACTATTGCAACTAGGACATGGTACCACTATTGCAACTAGGACATGGTACCACTATTGCAACTAGGACATGGTACCACTATTGCAACAAGGATATGGTGCCACTATTGCAAATAAAACATGGTGCCATTATTGCAACTAGGACATGGTACCACTATTGCAACTAGAACATGGTGCCACTATTGCAACAAGGATATGGTGCCACTATTGCAAATAAAACATGGTGCCATTATTGCAACTAGGACATGGTACCACTATTGCAACTAGAACATGGTGCCACTATTGCAACAAGGATATGGTGCCACTATTGCAAATAAAACATGGTGCCACTATTGCAACTAGGACATGGTACCACTATTGCAACTAGAACATGGTGCCACTATTGCAACAAGGATATGGTGCCACTATTGCAAATAAAACATGGTACCACTATTGCAACTAGGACATGGTACCACTATTGCAACTAGGACATGGTACCACTATTGCAACAAGGATATGGTGCCACTATTGCAACAAGGACCTGGTGCCTCTATTGCAACTACGACCTTGCGCCACTATTGCAACAAGTACTTTGTGCCACTATTGCAACTAGGACCTTGTGCCACTATTGCATCTAGGACACGGTGCTACTATTGCAACTAGGACCTTGTGCCACTATTGCATCTAGGACCTGGTGCCACTATTGCATCTAGGACCTGGTGCCACTATTGCATCTAGGACCTGGTGCCAATATTGCATCTAGGACCTGGTGCCACTATTGCAACTAAGACCTGGTGCCACTATTTCATCTAGGACCTGGTGCCACTATTGCATCTAGGACCTGGTGCCACTATTGCATCTAGGACCTGGTGCCACTATTGCATCTAGGACCTGGTGCCACTATTGCATCTAGGACCTGGTGCCACTGTTGCATCTAGGACCTGGTGCCACTATTGCATCTAGGACCTGGTGCCACTATTGCATCTAGGACCTGGTGCCACTATTGCATCTAGGACCTGGTGCCACTATTGCATCTAGGACCTGGTGCCACTGTTGCATCTAGGACCTGGTGCCACTATTGCATCTAGGACCTGGTGCCACTATTGCATCTAGGACCTGGTGCCACTGTTGCATCTAGGACCTGGTGCCACTATTGCATCTAGGACCTGGTGCCACTATTGCATCTAGGACCTGGTGCCACTATTGCATCTAGGACCTGGTGCCACTATTGCATCTAGGACCTGGTGCCACTATTGCATCTAGGACCTGGTGCCACTGTTGCATCTAGGACCTGGTGCCACTGTTGCATCTAGGACCTGGTGCCACTATTGCATCTAGGACCTGGTGCCACTATTGCATCTAGGACCTGGTGCCACTATTGCATCTAGGACCTGGTGCCACTATTGCATCTAGGACCTGGTGCCACTGTTGCATCTAGGACCTGGTGCCACTATTGCATCTAGGACCTGGTGCCACTATTGCATCTAGGACCTGGTGCCACTATTGCATCTAGGACCTGGTGCCACTATTGCATCTAGGACCTGGTGCCACTATTGCATCTAGGACCTGGTGCCACTGTTGCATCTAGGACCTGGTGCCACTGTTGCATCTAGGACCTGGTGCCACTGTTGCATCTAGGACCTGGTGCCACTGTTGCATCTAGGACCTGGTGCCACTGTTGCATCTAGGACCTGGTGCCACTGTTGCATCTAGGACCTGGTGCCACTGTTGCATCTAGGACCTGGTGCCACTGTTGCATCTAGGACCTGGTGCCACTGTTGCATCTAGGACCTGGTGCCACTGTTGCATCTAGGACCTGGTGCCACTGTTGCATCTAGGACCTGGTGCCACTGTTGCATCTAGGACCTGGTGCCACTGTTGCATCTAGGACCTGGTGCCACTGTTGCATCTAGGACCTGGTGCCACTGTTGCATCTAGGACCTGGTGCCACTGTTGCATCTAGGACCTGGTGCCACTATTGCAACTAGGACCTGGTGCCACTATTGCAACTAGGACCTGGTGCCACTGTTGCATCTAGGACCTGGTGCCACTATTGCAACTAGGACCTGGTGCCACTATTGCAACTAGGACCTGGTGCCACTATTGCAACTAGGACCTGGTGCCACTATTGCAACTAGGACCTGGTACCACTGTTGCATCTAGGACCTGGTGCCACTATTGCAACTAGGACCTGGTACCACTGTTGCATCTAGGACCTGGTGCCACTATTGCAACTAGGACCTGGTGCCACTATTGCAACTAGGACCTGGTGCCACTATTGCAACTAGGACCTGGTGCCACTATTGCAACTAGGACCTGGTGCCACTATTGCAACTAGGACCTGGTACCACTGTTGCATCTAGGACCTGGTGCCACTATTGCAACTAGGACCTGGTGCCACTATTGCAACTAGGACCTGGTGCCACTATTGCAACTAGGACCTGGTGCCACTATTGCAACTAGGACCTGGTACCACTGTTGCATCTAGGACCTGGTGCCACTATTGCAACTAGGACCTGGTGCCACTATTGCAACTAGGACCTGGTACCACTGTTGCATCTAGGACCTGGTGCCACTATTGCAACTAGGACCTGGTGCCACTATTGCAACTAGGACCTGGTACCACTGTTGCATCTAGGACCTGGTGCCACTATTGCAACTAGGACCTGGTGCCACTATTGCAACTAGGACCTGGTACCACTGTTGCATCTAGGACCTGGTGCCACTATTGCAACTAGGACCTGGTGCCACTATTGCAACTAGGACCTGGTACCACTGTTGCATCTAGGACCTGGTGCCACTATTGCAACTAGGACCTGGTACCACTGTTGCATCTAGGACCTGGTGCCACTATTGCAACTAGGACCTGGTACCACTGTTGCATCTAGGACCTGGTGCCACTATTGCAACTAGGACCTGGTACCACTGTTGCATCTAGGACCTGGTGCCACTATTGCAACTAGGACCTGGTACCACTGTTGCATCTAGGACCTGGTGCCACTATTGCAACTAGGACCTGGTGCCACTATTGCAACTAGGACCTGGTACCACTGTTGCATCTAGGACCTGGTGCCACTATTGCAACTAGGACCTGGTGCCACTATTGCAACTAGGACCTGGTACCACTGTTGCATCTAGGACCTGGTGCCACTATTGCAACTAGGACCTGGTGCCACTATTGCAACTAGGACCTGGTACCACTGTTGCATCTAGGACCTGGTGCCACTATTGCAACTAGGACCTGGTGCCACTATTGCAACTAGGACCTGGTACCACTGTTGCATCTAGGACCTGGTGCCACTATTGCAACTAGGACCTGGTACCACTGTTGCATCTAGGACCTGGTGCCACTATTGCAACTAGGACCTGGTACCACTGTTGCATCTAGGACCTGGTGCCACTATTGCAACTAGGACCTGGTACCACTGTTGCATCTAGGACCTGGTGCCACTATTGCAACTAGGACCTGGTACCACTGTTGCATCTAGGACCTGGTGCCACTATTGCAACTAGGACCTGGTACCACTGTTGCATCTAGGACCTGGTGCCACTATTGCAACTAGGACCTGGTACCACTGTTGCATCTAGGACCTGGTGCCACTATTGCAACTAGGACCTGGTGCCACTATTGCAACTAGGACCTGGTACCACTGTTGCATCTAGGACCTGGTGCCACTATTGCAACTAGGACCTGGTGCCACTATTGCAACTAGGACCTGGTACCACTGTTGCATCTAGGACCTGGTGCCACTATTGCAACTAGGACCTGGTGCCACTATTGCAACTAGGACCTGGTACCACTGTTGCATCTAGGACCTGGTGCCACTATTGCAACTAGGACCTGGTGCCACTATTGCAACTAGGACCTGGTACCACTGTTGCATCTAGGACCTGGTGCCACTATTGCAACTAGGACCTGGTACCACTGTTGCATCTAGGACCTGGTGCCACTATTGCAACTAGGACCTGGTACCACTGTTGCATCTAGGACCTGGTGCCACTATTGCAACTAGGACCTGGTACCACTGTTGCATCTAGGACCTGGTGCCACTATTGCAACTAGGACCTGGTGCCACTATTGCAACTAGGACCTGGTACCACTGTTGCATCTAGGACCTGGTGCCACTATTGCAACTAGGACCTGGTGCCACTATTGCAACTAGGACCTGGTACCACTGTTGCATCTAGGACCTGGTGCCACTATTGCAACTAGGACCTGGTGCCACTATTGCAACTAGGACCTGGTACCACTGTTGCATCTAGGACCTGGTGCCACTATTGCAACTAGGACCTGGTACCACTGTTGCATCTAGGACCTGGTGCCACTATTGCAACTAGGACCTGGTGCCACTATTGCAACTAGGACCTGGTACCACTGTTGCATCTAGGACCTGGTGCCACTATTGCAACTAGGACCTGGTGCCACTATTGCAACTAGGACCTGGTGCCACTATTGCAACTAGGACCTGGTGCCACTATTGCAACTAGGACCTGGTACCACTGTTGCATCTAGGACCTGGTGCCACTATTGCAACTAGGACCTGGTGCCACTATTGCAACTAGGACCTGGTACCACTGTTGCATCTAGGACCTGGTGCCACTATTGCAACTAGGACCTGGTACCACTGTTGCATCTAGGACCTGGTGCCACTGTTGCATCTAGGACCTGGTGCCACTATTGCAACTAGGACCTGGTACCACTGTTGCATCTAGGACCTGGTGCCACTATTGCAACTAGGACCTGGTACCACTGTTGCATCTAGGACCTGGTGCCACTATTGCAACTAGGACCTGGTACCACTGTTGCATCTAGGACCTGGTGCCACTATTGCAACTAGGACCTGGTACCACTGTTGCATCTAGGACCTGGTGCCACTATTGCAACTAGGACCTGGTACCACTGTTGCATCTAGGACCTGGTGCCACTATTGCAACTAGGACCTGGTACCACTGTTGCATCTAGGACCTGATAGTATAGTTATCATCACTGATAATATTTCATAGTCTTACATATTTCATATTAATTCATCAATTGATCCAGTATGCTCATCAATTGATCCAGTACACTCATCAATTGATCCAGTATGCTCATCAATTGATCCAGTACACTCATCAATTGATCCAGTACGTTCATCAATTGATCCAGTACACTCATCAATTGATCCAGTACGCTCATCAATTGATCCAGTACACTCATCAATTGATCCAGTATGCTCATCAATTGATCCAGTATGCTCATCAATTGATCCAGTACACTCATCAATTGATCCAGTACGTTCATCAATTGATCCAGTACACTCATCAATTGATCCAGTACGCTCATCAATTGATCCAGTACACTCATCAATTGATCCAGTATGCTCATCAATTGATCCAGTACACTCATCAATTGATCCAGTATGCTCATCAATTGATCCAGTATGCTCATCAATTGATCCAGTACACTCATCAATTGATCCAGTACGTTCATCAATTGATCCAGTACACTCATCAATTGATCCAGTACGCTCATCAATTGATCCAGTACACTCATCAATTGATCCAGTATGCTCATCAATTGATCCAGTATGCTCATCAATTGATCCAGTACACTCATCAATTGATCCAGTATGCTCATCAATTGATCCAGTACACTCATCAATTGATCCAGTATGCTCATCAATTGATCCAGTACACTCATCAATTGATCCAGTATGCTCATCAATTGATCCAGCACACTCATCAATTGATCCAGTACGCTCATCAATTGATCCAGTACACTCATCAATTGATCCAGTATGCTCATCAATTGATATAGTACAATCATCAATTGATCCAGTACTCTCATCAATTGATCCAGTACACTCATAAATTGATCCAGTATGCTCATCAATTGATCCAGTACACTCATCAATTGATCCAGTATGCTCATCAATTGATCCAGTATGCTCATCAATTGATCCAGTACACTCATCAATTGATCCAGTATGCTCATCAATTGATCCAGTACACTCATCAATTGATCCAGTACACTCATCAATTGATCCAGTACGCTCATCAATTGATCCAGTATGCTCATCAATTGATCCAGTACACTCATCAATTGATCCAGTACGCTCATCAATTGATCCAGTACACTCATCAATTGATCCAGTATGCTAATCAATTGATCCAGTGCACTCATCAATTGATCCAGTATGCTCATCAATTGATCCAGTATGCTCATCAATTGATCCAGTACATTCATCAATTGATCCAATATGCTCATCAATTGATCCAGTACACTCATCAATTGATCCAGTACGCTCATCAATTGATCCAGTACACTCATCAATTGATCCAGTATGCTCACCAATTGATCCAGTACACTCATCAATTGATCCAGCATGCTCATCAATTGATCCAGTACACTCATCAATTGATACAGTATGCTCATCAATTGATCCAGTACACTCATCAATTGATCCAGTACGCTCATTAATTGATCCAGTACACTCATCAATTGATCCAGTATGCTCATCAATTGATCCAGTACACTCATCAATTGATCCAGTATGCTCATCAATTGATCCAGTACACTCATCAATTGATCCAGTATGCTCATCAATTGATCCAGTACACTCATCAATTGATCCAGTACGCTCATCAATTGATCCAGTATGCTCATCAATTGATCCAGTACACTCATCAATTGATCCAGTACGCTCATTAATTGATCCAGTACACTCATCAATTGATCCAGTATGCTCATCAATTGATCCCGTACACTCATCAATTGATCCAGTACACTCATCAATTGATCCAGTATGCTCATCAATTGATCCAGTACACTCATCAATTGATCCAGTATGCTCATCAATTGATCCAGTACACTCATCAATTGATCCAGTATGCTCATCAATTGATCCAGTACACTCATCAATTGATCCAGTATGCTCATCAATTGATCCAGTACACTCATCAATTGATCCAGTATGCTCATCAATTGATCCAGTACACTCATCAATTGATCCAGTACACTCATCAATTGATCCAGTATGCTCATCAATTGATCCAGTACACTCATCAATTGATCCAGTATGCTCATCAATTGATCCAGTACACTCATCAATTGATCCAGTATGCTCATCAATTGATCCACTACACTCATCAATTGATCCAGTATGCTCATCAATTGATCCAGTACACTCATCAATTGATCCAGTATGCTCATCAATTGATCCAGTACACTCATCAATTGATCCAGTATGCTCATCAATTGATCCAGTACACTCATCAATTGATCCAGTATGCTCATCAATTGATCCAGCACACTCATCAATTGATCCAGTACGCTCATCAATTGATCCAGTACACTCATCAATTGATCCAGTATGCTCATCAATTGATATAGTACACTCATCAATTGATCCAGTACTCTCATCAATTGATCCAGTACACTCATCAATTGATCCAGTATGCTCATCAATTGATCCAGTACACTCATCAATTGATCCAGTATGCTCATCAATTGATCCAGTACACTCATCAATTGATCCAGTATGCTCATCAATTGATCCAGTACACTCATCAATTGATCCAGTATGCTCATCAATTGATCCAGTACACTCATCAATTGATCCAGTATGCTCATCAATTGATCCAGTACACTCATCAATTGATCCAGTATGCTCATCAATTGATCCAGTACACTCATCAATTGATCCAGTACACTCATCAATTGATCCAGTACACTCATCAATTGATCCAGTACACTCATCAATTGATCCAGTACACTCATCAATTGATCCAGTACACTCATCAATTGATCCAGTACACTCATCAATTGATCCAGTATGCTCATCAATTGATCCAGTACACTCATCAATTGATCCAGTACACTCATCAATTGATCCAGTACTCTCATCAATTGATCCAGTACACTCATCAATTGATCCAGTATGCTCATCAATTGATCCAGTACACTCATCAATTGATCCAGTATGCTCATCAATTGATCCAGTACACTCATCAATTGATCCAGTACACTCATCAATTGATCCAGTACACTCATCAATTGATCCAGTACACTCATCAATTGATCCAGTACACTCATCAATTGATCCAGTACACTCATCAATTACCTGTGATTCATAAATTAACATCAAATTAATAAAAATATCTTTATTTTTAATACTGAAATTTTTTTTTAAATAAATTTTAAGTTGTGTTGCGGTAAAACTTCCAAAAACACTAAAAAA
>NW_027197342.1:0-12500 GCF_038502225.1 Cherax quadricarinatus
GTTACACACGTAACAACATGTACCGTATATGCCACCTTTATATTAACAATGTATCTCTTAAATCTTCTGTGCCATATTATGTAATAAAATATTCCTATATATATATATATATATATATATATATATATATATATATATATATATATATATATATATATATATATATATATATATATATATATATTATTGCAACCACGAATGAGTGGTATTGATCAATAACAATTACAACACTGCGGCTAGCCGAGGATTCGAACCCATGTCGTTTTCGCCCACCTCATGGTGAGCGAGAATCACACATGTCGCTCTAACAAACGGGGACCACGCAATCCTACGACTGCGTGGGTTAGAGCGTCATGTGTGTTTTTAGCTCACCATGAGGTGGGCCAAAACGACATGGGTTCCAATCCTCGGCTAGTCGCAGTGTTGTTATTGAGATATATATATATATCACAAGAGAATTCTGTGCTCAGTCTCCATATCCCCAACAAGGCGTATAACGTAAGCAAAACAGCCACGATTAAAAAAAAGAGCATGCCAGTATATTCCTTCTCCCCGTTCCTATATGGTTTGCAATGATTGAAAACTAGATAAAATGTGAGTTATTACCACTGAAATTAGGCCTCATCTGTTTTCTTGGGATGTATCAAGATGCTGGGAAAATAAAAATACATTGGTATTGTTATTTCTGATACTTTGATTTATCATCATTGTTGTCAGTGCATGATAGAAAAATATGTCCTTTGTTACTCTGTTAAAAAATACTTAATTCACTAAATGTTTACAATCTTTACGAAAACTTGAAGTAGTGAAGCAACGTTACTCCCCCGTCCACACGATATTCCACAAGTTAATTAAGTACAAGGATGGTGTAATTTAGGTCGTCACTGCACTGCTGGCCTTGCTACTGGCAAGACACAGTCACTCCACACCTCAAGAAGTATCCCTTCGATCCCCGTTGGGGAGGGAAACCTTTAACCCTTGTACCAGCACCTGCCTTACTCCTCCACGATGCTTACAAATCATGTAAGGATCAAGCCTAACAGTGGAGTAATCAACGACTCCACTAAGCTTGCCCTTGCTACCGCTGTAAAGACCTGCTTGCAGGTTAAATTTACAGCTATCCACTCGACGAAAGACTCATTCACTGTCGTCTGTACCGACGATCATGAAGCTTCCAAACTGATGGCCGACTTCTCTTTGAAGACACTCAGTGACCGACAGTTCACCACCTCTCCCTCACTTTTCTTGATGGCGAAACGTTCCGTTTTCGTCAAACGACTGGACAAACTCATTACTTCCCTATCGACTGCTGACATCAAGACATCCATCGAAGAACAAAACACTTGGGTATCAATCGTTAAAATTGTCAAAATACCTAACTCTCCTACAATGATCAAGCTTACCTTCTCCAACATCAATATGTCTACTAGAGCACTGTCTGATGGCCTAGCTATCTCCTACTATCACATCCATCCGAGCCACATAGAACCCGAACGTTTTGCCCACATCTCGCCATGCTGGACCTCCTACTCCTATCACCACTCAACGCCTGACATGCCCCTGCCTCAACTGCAAGGGTACTCACCACACCCTTGCAGCAAAATGCCCTCTACGCAAAGAAGTCCTGTCCAAGAAAATCATTGAAGAAACCAAGAAGAACAGCCTTAAGTCGCCGACACCACCAAAATCCTTCAAGCTACACAACAGTCATCTTCCAGCAACTCCCTCTCTGCTCTTCCTGACGCTGCTCCATCCAAGGTGCTCTACTGTATGATGTATGCTCACCTCGCTAATGCTGCAAACCCTGGCTCATTCAACAACAATCAACGATCTGTTTCGTCTAAACAGCATGCCAAACTTTAACTTTCCAGATTCACCACTATCACAAGACCTTCTCAAGCTATTCCCAGACATCGTTAACTTCACTTCAACCCCAGATCCTACTCATATCTCTGACCAAGACTACTCCAGAGCCAACACCACCGTCTACCGCCATCCCTCACCACCCACCAACAGCCCAGCAAACAACAATCGACCCACTCTCCCAGCCTCCTCTCAACACAATCACAGAAGAAGAAATAGAACCAGAACATCATGAACAACCCTCTGACGGCGAAGAAGAAGCAGACGAAGAAGTAAGCGAAGGCAATCGTTACCTAAACCAAGTCTTTAATGAGAAGCTAACCTTCTATACCACCCCCTACTTCCCAAACGAAATGAACGCTGGTGAATTACTCGACTATGTGAAAGTTGGAATTGTGAAAATCACCTGTAACCCACCTCACAAAACCACTATTGAAGAAATAGTGACTCACCTCGTGATGAACCTAAACTACCCCAACCTCAAAATGCAATTATTCCACATGTCCAAGAGAGACCTCAAAAAACTCAAAAGTGGCTCCTTCACCAACGAAATTTAGCCAACCACACGACACACCTCGTTATGAATTCACTCAACTACAACACACGACCTGAGCCTCCCGACTCCTAACGCCCTAGTTTTTTACTTAACTTGAAGTATATAATTAAAACTCGAGAATTTTTTAAACTCCTCAACATTGCTTGTCGTGTAGATGAAATGTTAAAATTTCATTGCAAAAGGTTCCTAAAAATTTTATTGTTTGTTCATAAAGAATTCCAAATGACTTTTCAATTTAAGTTTTAGGATATAAAAGCTGTAGTGAATAGCCATTAAGCCAAAATCATTTACGAATAAAATAATCACAGAAAATATTTTCCCACGAATACGTCAGCCAAGACTTGAATAACATTTCCACTTAACCCATCAAATAAGACGCTAATATAGAAATTCTCTGCTTATTACTACACTAATCTCGGTGATCACTTAAACTTAAATATTAAATTTAAACAAGTCATACTCACATAAAACAAAGTTTGACAATTGTGACAGGGTCACAATTTTCTTCCCGCCACAACAGTGCCAGGTTCTCGGGCGCAACAGTGCCAAGTTCCTGCCCAGAACAGTGCCAGGTTCCCGCCCAGAACAGTGCCAGGTTCCCGCCCAGAACAGTGCCAGGTTCCCAGATACAACAGTGCCAGGTTTCCGGCCACAACAGTGCCAGGTTCGTGCCAGACTAAACACTATGATAATGACAATCTCAGAATATTAAAAAAAAATAACAGTTTTGCTGGCAATTATATATTACATTTTTAGGATAAAGCTATAAGGTTCAACACTGAATTAATTATTAATAACTCTTTGTTTTACAGGTTTGTGTTGCTCTCTGCACACAGGACTGTGAATTTACTGCAGTTACTGAAAATAACAAGTGTCGGCTTATTGGTGGTCCTAATCTTGTACACCTTAATACATCCAGGTGACTACTGTCACACACTAGTAAACTCTGGTGTAGACTCGTGGGAACCAGGCAACCACGATCACCTGAGATAGTCTGGAAGATACTGTATTTCCCACAAGTTTCAGAAGCAACACCAACAATAATTCCCAAGTGGTGAATGGTTTTGAAAACCGACAAGTTGAAGAATTGAGACACTTGTGCAACACATGGGAATCTTTATTGAAGAAACGTGGCAGGTCCCACTGTGATCCCGCCGCCTCCTGCTTCAACTCATCTCGCCGCAGTATATAAGCCACCTCTCTGGCCCTGTGCTGCACTTCCTACAAGAGTGATGGACTGAATACATCGATTCCAGGTTGAGGGACTGATTACCTCGAACAACTCCTCCTCTCCTTACCCATTTCTACTTTGTACTGGACTGATGAAGCCACTGTGTGGCGAAACGTTTCTTCAATAAAGATTCCCATGTGTTGCACAAGTGTCTCAATTCTTCAATAATTCCCAAGTGTTGATACAACTGACAGTTAGCAACATTGTGCTCATTGGTTAGGTGTATTTAAAGTAGGAATATAGACATACCTGTCATGCGGTGCGAGAGTTATCCCAAGATGACCAGTAATCCACACTTACTTGTAAAGTAAAACAAGGAAAGTTATATTAACCATCTCCTTCTGCCATCAACACCTAAATATCATAATCAATTTACATTATCTCAAATTAATTATTTCATTCGACACACCCGCCTGGGCAGGAGTCACCTTATCACGTTGGAGCAACCAGAGCAACCAGAAATTGTTACTGGAGGCTGATTATTATCAGAACTATGAGCTAAACCACCAGGGTCCTACAGCACCTCTGGGTAGAGGTTGTATGGCCAGCGAAGAGTGTTAAAGGAAGTATTATCAAAAGTTGTGTAATAAATCTGTTGCTGACAAAAAGTCAAAGATCAAATCTGTGTCCAAGGTGAGGCCGTCAGCGAGGAAGGATGATAAAGTAAGGATGCTAGAGCGGCGAAGACGTCCAAAGTGAATTCTGCTGCTCTCTGATCGACTGGGCCGTCCAACAGAATATGACAAACTGAAACTGGAACCTGACAATACGCACACAGTGGAGATGGGCGCCTCTCCATGAGATACCCATGAGTGAGACGTGTGTGCCCAGTGTGAAGACGAGAAAGCGTAGTCTCACAGCTTGATATGCCAACGTATGGCAAAATGCACAAATTATGCTGCGTAGCTCAACAATTTATGATAGTAGAAGACTTGTGAAATAGCGTTTTACTTATACATTCAATTCACGAAGTCTTGTTTGTGTCCAGTCTTCGTAATACTGTAAAGAAACCACTAACATTGTTCAGTGCTCCAATCAACTAGTTGACTCACCATCAGTAGGGAAGGAAACTATGGAAGAATAGACTTTCTCAACTGATGACTAATTACACTGCTATGTCCTTATTCAATAAAAAAGAAATACAAGAGTTGGAAAATTAATAGGGACAGGTTGTTCTTTAACATTTTTTAGTTTCAATATTGAGTTCATTTTCTATTTGCAGCTAAAACAACGCCAATTCATCGAAAAATTTATTCATATAGCATTTGAACAGTATCCAGGGAAAATTTTGAGCCTTGAATTAAACAAAACCTGCTGAAAATCTTCCAAAGATGACGGTGGACGAAAATCGGTTCCTGACTTGCAGTTCCAACTGACTCTCACAGATCAGATCCGGTGATTGTGGAGACCAATACAAGTGTTCACCTTCACTGTCATGTTATTCATACCAGTTTTAAATATCTCTAGCGGTGTGAATTGGTGCATTATTGTCTTGAATGATAGCACAAAAAGGGACCCGTAATACATTTAAATTGATTATTCAGTTTTTTGACACTGCAATCAGCAAGTCTTCATCTTATTTTCCTAAATAATTCACAGAAGTTGATTGGTGTTTGCACTGACAAAACTCTGGCCACGTTTATATCACGCCGACCAGCTTAAGGGAAGGACCTCCCTCCCTCAACTATTTTAATACACTGCATCGCGTACGTCAGTAGGCTTCATCAACAAAGACTTTCGTTACAACTTGAGGAATATCTGGTCATTAAAATTATATACCACAAAATATGAGGTCTAGAATTCAGAACTGAACACGAACAGAACACGAGAGACTACTACGTTGATGGACAAAATGCAGGGTCGCTTAATGAGGTGAGAATATTTTGTAAATCCGGTGGAAATATCTACCTTGCTGCCTTAATTTTGGAGGACTCGAGTTTGTCACTGGCTAATCTTGATGATATTTTAGACATCTAAAATAACATACAAGATGTTCACAGTAATACCACTGTTGACTATGATAAAATTCGCACAATCATTGCCAAGCTACAGTTGTTGAAGAGTTGTATTAATGAAACAGCGTTTTTTAAACTGATCAATTTTAGAGGTTAAAAGATGTTATCCTACTTAATCTCATTTCTAAGGTATACTACCTCCCCCGGGATGCCACCGTCAATAACACCCATGTGCCTACTAACTCCTAGATGAACAAGGACAGCAGTTGTAAGGAAACGTGCCAAAAGTTTCCAACCGTGCAGGGGATCGAACCATGGATGTCCAAGATTTCAATGAAAAAAAAAATCTTTATGTGATGGTAGGAGTAGTGGTAATGGTTGTAGTAATAGATGGTAATTCTCGGCAGCACACTGGTTCAGAATTTGTATTAACAAGGGGCTTGTCAACTGGAATCTGTCTTAGTTGTGTGTAGATGTATAATGATACAATGATGAGAGCGGCTACATAACATTTACCTTCGAATTTTTCCCCCTTCTTTTATTCAAAGTTTTGAAACATCGAAGTTCACCAGATGAGTAAACAACTTTCTATGATGGACACACATTGTTCCTATTATCAATCTGCGGTTTCTAATATGTAAATTTCTTCCCATCCACTGCATGAAATTTAGCCCACCAGCTTCTGTTTTTTTTTTTTTTCATTCTTTTCTTTCGTCCAGCGAGGAAGTATTTGCTTATTTTCTCGGGTTACCTTCTATGTTAGCATGCAGCCTGTAACTTGTGTTACTAGCTATGTTCTATCAAATGTGTTAAAGCACACTGAACAAACGAATCGTCATCTGAATAATAAAAAAAATCCAACTACTGCTTGTCACTTAACTACAACTTTGTGGTGTTCCAATTCCATCCACTATAACAACTAATTATTGGAGGTCAATAATTCCTCCCTGGGTAATAGCCTCAAATCTTGTCATTCTCTTCTGATTTTTTTTTTGTCCCGCCTTGTCTGCCATTACCTGGTACTCCAGCGAAGTCGACAACGCATCATCAAACCATTTTAGCCAAACATTTAAATTTAAGGCGGTATTTCCACCACGGATAAATTTAAATATTTACTTACACAATAACCAAGATTATCTCAATAACAAAACTTGTATTCATGTTTGGAATGTGATTCTTCAACAAGATGGCGTCTATGAAGGCTAGAAACGTAAAGGAGTTTTGGCAGAGGACCAGTTAATAGAATTACAAAAATATGAGTAACAAAAAAGAGAATTGCAAGTGTCGGCAAGGCACTAGCAATGCTGATACCGACCAGATGTGCAAAATAACACTTATGCAGCTCTCCTGCTGTACTCCGTTTTTATTCGTATAGACTACCTCCATTATCACTGCTATTATTTCTTCGTTAATACAACACACTGCACACCACCAACACAATTTCCTCCTTTTTTATCGCTCAATTCCCCTGCTCCCTCTTGCATATATTCTGCCTCCCCCCCTTAACTTTTCGCCACAGGCATCAGACATTCTATGAGCCTCCTTTGTAACTCGGGCTGCAACCCCTTGTGCCAGGAATCTCTCAAAAGAATTAGAGCTTTGGGAGCTGAGAGCCTTATACCAGGGAGAACACCGGTCCTGGTATACCAGAGATTTAAGGCAGCGGTTCGTTTGTTTAGTATAAGATGAATCAAGTCAGCTGGTATTATACGTCTGTGTGATGGTGGTGTCTCCACCCAGATTATCCTTTCAGTGACTTTTTATTTCAGTTCCTTCGTGGTGGGAAAGAGAATTTTGTCTCTTTTTGTAACATCACAGATATAATTGGTGCAGATGTTTCATCTAGTAAATTATTGATGGATGATTTATATGAGCTAACACAGTAGAGGGTGACCATTGACATTCCATGACTGTGTCCTCTTTCTTCCTCAGAAAACAATACTCGATGAATAGAAACCTGGCAAACCTCAAATTCAACGACTAATACATTCCAAGAAGAAAGGAATTGCACCAAGCCCAGGAGCTTAACACCATCTGCTAATAAAATGGTGATCAATAGAAAATTCGCTGTGCTGGACAAACTAGAGTTGGAAGGTCGTGATATTGTTCCACAGAGGAAACCAGAATTAATCAACGCAGAATGATATAATTTCCTGGAATGACTGATGTTATTTGATGTGGGGATATATGGGGACACGTTTAGGAACAAATAATAGTGAGAGGAAGGTCAAAGGATAATTTTGAAAAACCAAGTGAAATATTTTTATAGCCGGGAATGTGATGGACTGCACAGCATACTACAGAAATTTAAAAAAAATGATGATAAATAAAAAAAATATATACATTCCTTTAATTATTTATTTATTTATTTTATTAATTTATCGAAACATCAATTATTGACTAGTTTGGGAGTTTACTCCATCATCAGACACTGTACAAAATCATAGATCAGTTATAAAGAACCTGATCTTAACATATGCTAAACATTATGTTATTATAAGTATTATGGAAAGATAAAAAAAAATAAAAAGTAGGAATAGAGTAAGTTACTTTATTTCTAGTTATGTAATTTTATTTTCATTTTTAAGATACTGGAACAAAGTAGAACTCATCTGTCCGTATTTCATAGTTGTCTTGTGTTCCAGCATCCTACCTGGAAACTGACGCCAGGTCTTGTGTTCCAGCATCCTACCTGGAAACTGACGCCAGGTCTTGTGTTCCAGCATCCTACCTGGAAACTGACGCCAGGTCTTGTGTTCCAGCATCCTACGTGGAAACTGACGCCAGGTCTTGTGTTCCAGCATCCTACCTGGAAACTGACGCCAGGTCTTGTGTTCCAGCATCCTACGTGGAAACTGACGCCAGGTCTTGTGTTCCAGCATCCTACCTGGAAACTGACGCCAGGTCTTGTGTTCCAGCATCCTACGTGGAAACTGACGCCAGGTCTTGTGTTCCAGCATCCTACGTGGAAACTGACGCCAGGTCTTGTGTTCCAGCATCCTACGTGGAAACTGACGCCAGGTCTTGTGTTCCAGCATCCTACCTGGAAACTGACGCCAGGTCTTGTGTTCCAGCATCCTACGTGGAAACTGACGCCAGGTCTTGTGTTCCAGCATCCTACGTGGAAACTGACGCCAGGTCTTGTGTTCCAGCATCCTACCTGGAAACTGACGTCAGGTCTTGTGTTCCAGCATCCTACGTGGAAACTGACGCCAGGTCTTGTGTTCCAGCATCCTACGTGGAAACTGACACCAGGTCTTGTGTTCCAGCATCCTACGTGGAAACTGACGCCAGGTCTTGTGTTCCAGCATCCTACGTGGAAACTGACGCCAGGTCTTGTGTTCCAGCATCCTACGTGGAAACTGACGCCAGGTCTTGTGTTCCAGCATCCTACGTGGAAACTGACGCCAGGTCTTGTGTTCCAGCATCCTACGTGGAAACTGACGCCAGGTCTTGTGTTCCAGCATCCTACCTGGAAACTGACGCCAGGTCTTGTGTTCCAGCATCCTTCGTGGAAACTGACGCCAGGTCTTGTGTTCCAGCATCCTACGTGGAAACTGACGCCAGGTCTTGTGTTCCAGCATCCTACGTGGAAACTGACGCCAGGTCTTGTGTTCCAGCATCCTACGTGGAAACTGACGCCAGGTCTTGTGTTCCAGCATCCTACGTGGAAACTGACGCCAGGTCTTGTGTTCCAGCATCCTACGTGGAAACTGACGCCAGGTCTTGTGTTCCAGCATCCTACGTGGAAACTGACGCCAGGTCTTGTGTTCCAGCATCCTACGTGGAAACTGACGCCAGGTCTTGTGTTCCAGCATCCTACGTGGAAACTGACGCCAGGTCTTGTGTTCCAGCATCCTACGTGGAAACTGACGCCAGGTCTTGTGTTCCAGCATCCTACGTGGAAACTGACGTCAGGTCTTGTGTTCCAGCATCCTACGTGGAAACTGACGCCAGGTCTTGTGTTCCAGCATCCTACGTGGAAACTGACGTCAGGTCTTGTGTTCCAGCATCCTACGTGGAAACTGACGCCAGGTCTTGTGTTCCAGCATCCTACGTGGAAACTGACGCCAGGTCTTGTGTTCCAGCATCCTTCGTGGAAACTGACGCCAGGTCTTGTGTTCCAGCATCCTACGTGGAAACTGACGTCAGGTCTTGTGTTCCAGCATCCTACGTGGAAACTGACGCCAGGTCTTGTGTTCCAGCATCCTACGTGGAAACTGACGCCAGGTCTTGTGTTCCAGCATCCTACGTGGAAACTGACGCCAGGTCTTGTGTTCCAGCATCCTACGTGGAAACTGACGCCAGGTCTTGTGTTCCAGCATCCTACGTGGAAACTGACGCCAGGTCTTGTGTTCCAGCATCCTACGTGGAAACTGACGCCAGGTCTTGTGTTCCAGCATCCTACGTGGAAACTGACGCCAGGTCTTGTGTTCCAGCATCCTACGTGGAAACTGACGCCAGGTCTTGTGTTCCAGCATCCTACGTGGAAACTGACGCCAGGTCTTGTGTTCCAGCATCCTACGTGGAAACTGACGCCAGGTCTTGTGTTCCAGCATCCTACGTGGAAACTGACGCCAGGTCTTGTGTTCCAGCATCCTACGTGGAAACTGACGCCAGGTCTTGTGTTCCAGCATCCTACGTGGAAACTGACGCCAGGTCTTGTGTTCCAGCATCCTACGTGGAAACTGACGCCAGGTCTTGTGTTCCAGCATCCTACGTGGAAACTGACGCCAGGTCTTGTGTTCCAGCATCCTACGTGGAAACTGACGCCAGGTCTTGTGTTCCAGCATCCTACGTGGAAACTGACGCCAGGTCTTGTGTTCCAGCATCCTACGTGGAAACTGACGCCAGGTCTTGTGTTCCAACATCCTACGTGGAAACTGACGCCAGGTCTTGTGTTCCAGCATCCTACGTGGAAACTGACGCCAGGTCTTGTGTTCCAGCATCGTACGTGGAAACTGACGCCAGGTCTTGTGTTCCAGCATCCTACGTGGAAACTGACGCCAGGTCTTGTGTTCCAGCATCCTACGTGGAAACTGACGCCAGGTCTTGTGTTCCAGCATCGTACGTGGAAACTGACGCCAGGTCTTGTGTTCCAGCATCGTACGTGGAAACTGACGCCAGGTCTTGTGTTCCAGCATCATACGTGGAAACTGACGCCAGGTCTTGTGTTGCAGTATTCTACGTGGAAACTGATGCCAGGTCTTGTGTTCCAGCATCGTACGTGGAAACTGACGCCAGGTCTTGTGTTCCAGCATCATACGTGGAAACTGACGCCAGGTCTTGTGTTCCAGTATTCTACGTGGAAACTGACGCCAGGTCTTGTGTTCCAGCATCCTACGTGGAAACTGACGCCAGGTCTTGTGTTCCAGTATTCTACGTGGAAACTGACGCCAGGTCTTGTGTTCCAGCATCCTACGTGGAAACTGACGCCAGGTCTTGTGTTCCAGCATCGTACGTGGAAACTGACGCCAGGTCTTGTGTTCCAGAATTCTACGTGGAAACTGACGCCAGGTCTTGTGTTCCAGCATCCTACGTGGAAACTGACGCCAGGTCTTGTGTTCCAGTATTCTACGTGGAAACTGACGCCAGGTCTTGTGTTCCAGCATCCTACGTGGAAACTGACGCCAGGTCTTGTGTTCCAGTATTCTACGTGGAAACTGACGCCAGGTCTTGTGTTCCAGTATTCTACGTGGAAACTGACGCCAGGTCTTGTGTTCCAGCATTCTACGTGGAAACTGACGCCAGGTCTTGTGTTCCAGCATTCTACGTGGAAACTGACGCCAGGTCTTGTGTTCCAGCATCCTACGTGGAAACTGACGCCAGGTCTTGTGTTCCAGCATTCTACGTGGAAACTGACGCCAGGTCTTGTGTTCCAGCATTCTACGTGGAAACTGACGCCAGGTCTTGTGTTCCAGCATCCTACGTGGAAACTGACGCCAGGTCTTGTGTTCCAGCATCCTACGTGGAAACTGACGCCAGGTCTTGTGTTCCAGCATTCTACGTGGAAACTGACGCCAGGTCTTGTGTTCCAGCATCCTACGTGGAAACTGACGCCAGGTCTTGTGTTCCAGCATCCTACGTGGAAACTGACGCCAGGTCTTGTGTTCCAGCATCCTACGTGGAAACTGACGCCAGGTCTTGTGTTCCAGCATCCTACGTGGAAACTGACGCCAGGTCTTGTGTTCCAGCATCCTACGTGGAAACTGACGCCAGGTCTTGTGTTCCAGCATCCTACGTGGAAACTGACGCCAGGTCTTGTGTTCCAGCATCCTACGTGGAAACTGACGCCAGGTCTTGTGTTCCAGCATCCTACGTGGAAACTGACGCCAGGTCTTGTGTTCCAGCATCCTACGTGGAAACTGACGCCAGGTCTTGTGTTCCAGCATCCTACGTGGAAACTGACGCCAGGTCTTGTGTTCCAGCATCCTACGTGGAAACTGACGCCAGGTCTTGTGTTCCAGCATCCTACGTGGAAACTGACGCCAGGTCTTGTGTTCCAGCATCCTACGTGGAAACTGACGCCAGGTCTTGTGTTCCAGCATCCTACGTGGAAACTGACGCCAGGTCTTGTGTTCCAGCATCCTACGTGGAAACTGACGCCAGGTCTTGTGTTCCAACATCCTACGTGGAAACTGACGCCAGGTCTTGTGTTCCAGCATCCTACGTGGAAACTGACGCCAGGTCTTGTGTTCCAGCATTCTACGTGGAAACTGACGCCAGGTCTTGTGTTCCAGCATCCTACGTGGAAACTGACGCCAGGTCTTGTGTTCCAGTATTCTACGTGGAAACTGACGCCAGGTCTTGTGTTCCAGTATTCTACGTGGAAACTGACGCCAGGTCTTGTGTTCCAGTATTCTACGTGGAAACTGACGCCAGGTCTTGTGTTCCA
>NW_027197342.1:17500-37500 GCF_038502225.1 Cherax quadricarinatus
AGCACATAGTGAGGCTCCAAAAAAGAAAGGTTTAATTTCTTCTGGGATTCGCCCAGCCAGGCAATTGTTGACGAAAGTTGTTAACTCGGTGAGAAGAATTGATGCAGATTCACCGAGTACTGGATTTACCATCTCTTTGAGGTGCTGAGGTCGAATTCCAGTGTAACCTCCTGCAGATCCTGCTGGAAATGACACGATCGCCTTATAGACTTCCGATTCTGGCAAAATTAATTGTTCAGTGATAGGGTCTTCCTCAGGGTTGTCGTTGATGGCTGTGGTGTCCCTGGTTGGATGCTTGTCTCTTAGTGCTTGGGCCGTGGTCTCATCCTTGGGGGCTACAGTGTCGTCACTTGTAATTATCCTTATTGCTCCCACTGTGTTACCTTCCTCAATTTTTTTGATATATATTTATTTATTATCACACTGGCCCGAAAAAGAAAAACTTTCACCATCATTCACTACATCACTGTCTTGCCAGAAGGGTGCTTTACACTACAGTTTTTAAACTGCAACATTAACACCCCTCCTTCAGAGTGCAGGCATTGTACTTCCCATCTCCAGGACTCAAGTCCGGCCTGCCGGTTTCCCTGAACCCCATCATAAATGTTACTTTGCTCTCACTCCAACAGCTCGTCAAGTGTTAAAAACCATTTGTCTCCATTCACTCATATCAAACACGCTCACGCATGCCTGCTGGAAGTCCAAGCCCCTAGCACACAAAACCTCCTTTACCCCCTCACTCCAACCTTTCCTATGCCGACCCCTACCCCGCCTTCCTTCCACTACAGACTGATACACTCTTGAAGTCATTCTGTTTCGCTCCATTCTCTCTACATGTCCGAACCACCTCAACAACCCTTCCTCAGCTCTCTGGACAACAGTTTTGGTAATCCCGCACCTCCTCCTAACTTCCAAACTACGAATTCTCTGCATTATATTCACACCACATATTGCCCTCAGACATGACATCTCCACTGCCTCCAGCCTTCTCCTCGCTGCAACATTCATCACCCATGCTTCACACCCATATAAGAGCGTTGGTAAAACTATACTCTCATACATTCCCCTCTTTGCCTCCAAGGACAAAGTACTTTGTCTCCACAGACTTCTAAGTGCACCACTAACCCTTTTCCCCTCATTAATTCTATGATTCACCTCATCTTTCATAGACCTATCCGCTGACACGTCCACTCCCAAATATCTGAATACATTCACCTCCTCCATACTCTCTCCTTGCAGTCTGATATCCAATCTCTTATCACCTAATCTTTTTGTTATCCTCATAACCTTACTCTTTCCTGTATTCACTTTTAATTTTCTGATTTTGCATACCCTACCAAATTCATCCACCAATCTCTGCAACTTCTCTTCAGAATCTCCCAGGAGCACAGTGTCATCAGCAAAGAGCAACTGTGACAACTCCCACTTTATGTGTGATTCTTTATCTTTTAACTCCACGCCTCTTGCCAAGACCCTCGCATTTACTTCTCTTACAACCCCATCTATAAATATATTAAACAACCACTGTGACATCACACATCCTTGTCTAAGGCCTACTTTTACTGGGAAATAATTTCCCTCTTTCCTACATACTCTAACTTAAGCCTCACTATCCTCGTAAAAACTCTTCACTGCTTTCAGTAACCTACCTCCTACACCATACACTTGCAACATCTGCCACATTGCCCCCCTATCCACCCTGTCATACGCCTTTTCCAAATCCATAAAAGCCACAAAGACCTCTTTAGCCTTATCTAAATACTGTTCACTTATGTGTTTCACTGTAAACACCTGGTCCACGCACCCCCTACCTTTCCTAAAGCCTCCTTGTTCATCTGTTATCCTATTCTCCGTCTTACTCTTAATTCTTTCAATAATAACTCTACCACACACTTTACCAGGTATACTCAACAAACTTATCCCCCTATAATTTTTGCACTCTCTTTTGTCCCCTTTGCCTTTATACAAAGGAACTATGCATGCTCTCTGCCAATCGCTAGGTACCTTACCCTCTTCCATACATTTATTAAATAATTGCACCAACCACTCCAAAACTATATCCCCACCTGCTTTTAACATTTCTATCTTTATCCCATCAATCCTGGCTGCCTTACCCCCTTTCATTTTACCTACTGCCTCACGAACTTCCCCCACACTCACAACTGGCTCTTCCTCACTCCTACAAGATGTTATTCCTCCTTGCCCTATACACGAAATCACAGCTTCCCTATCTTCATCAACATTTAACAATTCCTCAAAATATTCCCTCCATCTTCCCAATACCTCTAACTATCCATTTAATAACTCTCCTCTCCTATTTTTAACTGACAAATCCATTTGTTCTCTAGGATTCATTAACTTGTTAATCTCACTCCAAAACTTTTTCATATTTTCAACAAAATTTGTTGATAACATCTCACCCACTCTCTCATTTGTTCTCTTTTTATATTGCTTCACCACTCTCTTAACCTCTCTCTTTTTCTCCATATACTCTTCCCTCCTTGCATCACTTCTACTTTGTAAAAACTTCTCATATGCTAACTTTTTCTCCCTTACTACTCTCTTTACATCATTCCACCAATCGCTCCTCTTCCCTCCCGCACCCACCTTCCTGTAACCACAAACTTCTCCTGAACACTCCAACACTACATTTTTAAACCTACCCCATACCTATTCGACCCCATTGCCTATGCTCTCATTAGCCCATCTATCCTCCAATAGCTGTTTATATCTTACCCTAACTGCCTCCTCTTTTAGTTCATAAACCTTCACCTCTCTCTTCCCTGATGCTTCTATTCTCCTTGTATCCCATCTTCCTTTTACTCTCAGTGTAGCTACAACTAAAAAGTGATCTGATATATCTGTGGCCCCTCTATAAACATGTACATCCTGAAGTCTACTCAACAGTCTTTTATCTACCAATACATAATCCAACAAACTACTGTCATTTCGCCCTACATCATATCTTGTATACTTATTTATCCTCTTTTTCTTAAAATATGTATTACCTATAACTAAACCCCTTTCTATACAAAGTTCAATCAAAGGGCTCCCATTATCATTTACACCTGGCACCCCAAACTTACCTACCACACCCTCTCTAAAAGTTTCTCCTACTTTAGCATTCAGGTCCCCTACCACAATTACTCTCTCACTTGGTTCAAAGGCTCCTATACATTCACTTAACATCTCCCAAAATCTCTCTCTCTCCTCTACATTCCTCTCTTCTCCAGGTGCATACACGCTTATTATGACCCACTTTTCGCATCCAACCTTTACTTTAATCCACATAATTCTTGAATTTACAAATTCATATTCTCTTTTCTCCTTCCATAACTGATCCTTCAACATTACTGCTACCCCTTCCTTTGCTCTAACTCTCTCAGATACTCCAGATTTAATCCCATTTATTTCCCCCCACCGAAACTCCCCTACCCCCTTCAGCTTTGTTTCGCTTAGGGCCAGGACATCCAACTTCTTTTCATTCATAACATCAGCAATCATCTGTTTCTTGTCATCCGCACTACATCCACGCACATTCAAGCATCCCAGTTTTATAAAGTTTTTCTTCTTCTCTTTTTTAGTAAGTGTCTACAGGAGAAGGGGTTACTAGCCCCTTGCTCCCGGCATTTTGCTGTCTACCAACCTACTACCACAGGACGGTAGTACCACCCTGGGTGGTTGCTGTCTACCAACCTACTACCACAGGACGGTAGTACCACCCTGGGTGGTTGCTGTCTACCAACCTACTACCACAGGACGGTAGTACCACCCTGGGTGGTTGCTGTCTACCAACCTACTACCACAGGACGGTAGTACCACAAGGGTGGTTGCTGTCTACCAACCTACTACCACAGGACGGTAGTACCACCCTGGGTGGTTGCTGTCTACCAACCTACTACCACAGGACGGTAGTACCACCCTGGGTGGTTGCTGTCTACCAACCTACTACCACAGGACGGTAGTACCACCCTGGGTGGTTGCTGTCTACCAACCTACTACCACAGGACGGTAGTACCACCCTGGGTGGTTGCTGTCTACCAACCTACTACCACAGGACGGTAGTACCACCCTGGGTGGTTGCTGTCTACCAACCTACTACCACAGGACGGTAGTACCACCCTGGGTGGTTGCTGTCTACCAACCTACTACCACAGGACGGTAGTACCACCCTGGGTGGTTGCTGTCTACCAACCTACTACCACAGGACGGTAGTACCACCCTGGGTGGTTGCTGTCTACCAACCTACTACCACAGGACGGTAGTACCACCCTGGGTGGTTGCTGTCTACCAACCTACTACCACAGGACGGTAGTACCACCCTGGGTGGTTGCTGTCTACCAACCTACTACCACAGGACGGTAATACCCTGGGTGGTTGTTGTCTACCAACCTACTACCACAGGACGGTAGTACCACCCTGGGTGGTTGCTGTCTACCAACCTACTACCACAGGACGGTAGTACCACCCTGGGTGGTTGCTGTCTACCAACCTACTACCACAGGACGGTAGTACCACCCTGGGTGGTTGCTGTCTACCAACCTACTACCACAGGACGGTAGTACCACCCTGGGTGGTTGCTGTCTACCAACCTACTACCACAGGACGGTAGTACCAACCTACTGCCACAGGACGGTAGTACCACCCTGGGTGGTTGCTGTCTACCAACCTACTACCACAGGACGGTAGTACCACCCTGGGTGGTTGCTGTCTACCAACCTACTACCACAGGACGGTAGTACCACCCTGGGTGGTTGCTGTCTACCAACCTACTACCACAGGACGGTAGTACCACCCTGGGTGGTTGCTGTCTACCAACCTACTACCACCCTGGGTGGTTGCTGTCTACCAACCTACTACCACAGGACGGTAGTACCTCCCTGGGTGGTTGCTGTCTACCAACCTACTACCACAGGACGGTAGTACCACCCTGGGTGGTTGCTGTCTACCAACCTACTACCACAGGACGGTAGTACCACCCTGGGTGGTTGCTGTCTACCAACCTACTACCACAGGACGGTAGTACCACCCTGGGTGGTTGCTGTCTACCAACCTACTACCACAGGACGGTAGTACCACCCTGGGTGGTTGCTGTCTACCAACCTACTACCACAGGACGGTAGTACCACCCTGGGTGGTTGCTGTCTACCAACCTACTACCACAGGACGGTAGTACCACCCTGGGTGGTTGCTGTCTACCAACCTACTACCACAGGACGGTAGTACCACCCTGGGTGGTTGCTGTCTACCAACCTACTACCACAGGACGGTAGTACCACCCTGGGTGGTTGCTGTCTACCAACCTACTACCACAGGACGGTAGTACCACCCTGGGTGGTTGCTGTCTACCAACCTACTACCACAGGACGGTAGTACCACCCTGGGTGGTTGCTGTCTACCAACCTACTACCACAGGACGGTAGTACCACCCTGGGTGGTTGCTGTCTACCAACCTACTACCACAGGACGGTAGTACCACCCTGGGTGGTTGCTGTCTACCAACCTACTACCACAGGACGGTAGTACCACCCTGGGTGGTTGCTGTCTACCAACCTACTACCACAGGACGGTAGTACCACCCTGGGTGGTTGCTGTCTACCAACCTACTACCACAGGACGGTAGTACCACCCTGGGTGGTTGCTGTCTACCAACCTACTACCACAGGACGGTAGTACCACCCTGGGTGGTTGCTGTCTACCAACCTACTACCACAGGACGGTAGTACCACCCTGGGTGGTTGCTGTCTACCAACCTACTACCACAGGACGGTAGTACCACCCTGGGTGGTTGCTGTCTACCAACCTACTACCACAGGACGGTAGTACCACCCTGGGTGGTTGCTGTCTACCAACCTACTACCACAGGACGGTAGTACCACCCTGGGTGGTTGCTGTCTACCAACCTACTACCACAGGACGGTAGTACCACCCTGGGTGGTTGCTGTCTACCAACCTACTACCACAGGACGGTAGTACCACCCTGGGTGGTTGCTGTCTACCAACCTACTACCACAGGACGGTAGTACCACCCTGGGTGGTTGCTGTCTACCAACCTACTACCACAGGACGGTAGTACCACCCTGGGTGGTTGCTGTCTACCAACCTACTACCACAGGACGGTAGTACCACCCTGGGTGGTTGCTGTCTACCAACCTACTACCACAGGACGGTAGTACCACCCTGGGTGGTTGCTGTCTACCAACCTACTACCACAGGACGGTAGTACCACCCTGGGTGGTTGCTGTCTACCAACCTACTACCACAGGACGGTAGTACCACCCTGGGTGGTTGCTGTCTACCAACCTACTACCACAGGACGGTAGTACCTCCCTGGGTGGTTGCTGTCTACCAACCTACTACCACAGGACGGTAGTACCACCCTGGGTGGTTGCTGTCTACCAACCTACTACCACAGGACGGTAGTACCACCCTGGGTGGTTGCTGTCTACCAACCTACTACCACAGGACGGTAGTACCACCCTGGGTGGTTGCTGTCTACCAACCTACTACCACAGGACGGTAGTACCACCCTGGGTGGTTGCTGTCTACCAACCTACTACCACAGGACGGTAGTACCACCCTGGGTGGTTGCTGTCTACCAACCTACTACCACAGGACGGTAGTACCACCCTGGGTGGTTGCTGTCTACCAACCTACTACCACAGGACGGTAGTACCACCCTGGGTGGTTGCTGTCTACCAACCTACTACCACAGGACGGTAGTACCACCCTGGGTGGTTGCTGTCTACCAACCTACTACCACAGGACGGTAGTACCACCCTGGGTGGTTGCTGTCTACCAACCTACTACCACAGGACGGTAGTACCACCCTGGGTGGTTGCTGTCTACCAACCTACTACCACAGGACGGTAGTACCACCCTGGGTGGTTGCTGTCTACCAACCTACTACCACAGGACGGTAGTACTACCAACCTACTACCAACCTGGGTGGTTGCTGTCTACCAACCTACTACCACAGGACGGTAGTACCACCCTGGGTGGTTGCTGTCTACCAACCTACTACCACAGGACGGTAGTACCACCCTGGGTGGTTGCTGTCTACCAACCTACTACCACAGGACGGTAGTACCACCCTGGGTGGTTGCTGTCTACCAACCTACTACCACAGGACGGTAGTACCACCCTGGGTGGTTGCTGTCTACCAACCTACTACCACAGGACGGTAGTACCACCCTGGGTGGTTGCTGTCTACCAACCTACTACCACAGGACGGTAGTACCACCCTGGGTGGTTGCTGTCTACCAACCTACTACCACAGGACGGTAGTACCACCCTGGGTGGTTGCTGTCTACCAACCTACTACCACAGGACGGTAGTACCACCCTGGGTGGTTGCTGTCTACCAACCTACTACCACAGGACGGTAGTACCACCCTGGGTGGTTGCTGTCTACCAACCTACTACCACAGGACGGTAGTACCACCCTGGGTGGTTGCTGTCTACCAACCTACTACCACAGGACGGTAGTACCACCCTGGGTGGTTGCTGTCTACCAACCTACTACCACAGGACGGTAGTACCACCCTGGGTGGTTGCTGTCTACCAACCTACTACCACAGGACGGTAGTACCACCCTGGGTGGTTGCTGTCTACCAACCTACTACCACAGGACGGTAGTACCACCCTGGGTGGTTGCTGTCTACCAACCTACTACCACAGGACGGTAGTACCACCCTGGGTGGTTGCTGTCTACCAACCTACTACCACCCTGGGTGGTTGCTGTCTACCAACCTACTACCACAGGACGGTAGTACCTCCCTGGGTGGTTGCTGTCTACCAACCTACTACCACAGGACGGTAGTACCACCCTGGGTGGTTGCTGTCTACCAACCTACTACCACAGGACGGTAGTACCACCCTGGGTGGTTGCTGTCTACCAACCTACTACCACAGGACGGTAGTACCACCCTGGGTGGTTGCTGTCTACCAACCTACTACCACAGGACGGTAGTACCACCCTGGGTGGTTGCTGTCTACCAACCTACTACCACAGGACGGTAGTACCACCCTGGGTGGTTGCTGTCTACCAACCTACTACCACAGGACGGTAGTACCACCCTGGGTGGTTGCTGTCTACCAACCTACTACCACAGGACGGTAGTACCACCCTGGGTGGTTGCTGTCTACCAACCTACTACCACAGGACGGTAGTACCATCCTGGGTTGTTGCTGTCTACCAACCTACTACCACAGGACGGTAGTAACACCCTGTAGTACCACCCTGGGTGGTTGCTGTCTACCAACCTACTACCACAGGATGGTAGTACCACCCTGGGTGGTTGCTGTCTACCAACCTACTACCACAGGATGGTAGTACCACCCTGGGTGGTTGCTGTCTACCAACCTACTACCACAGGACGGTAGTACCACCCTGGGTGGTTGCTGTCTACCAACCTACTACCACAGGATGGTAGTACCACCCTGGGTGGTTGCTGTCTACCAACCTACTACCACAGGACGGTAGTACCACCCTGGGTGGTTGCTGTCTACCAACCTACTACCACAGGACGGTAGTACCACCCTGGGTGGTTGCTGTCTACCAACCTACTACCACAGGACGGTAGTACCACCCTGGGTGGTTGCTGTCTACCAACCTACTACCACAGGATGGTAGTACCACCCTGGGTGGTTGCTGTCTACCAACCTACTACCACAGGACGGTAGTACCACCCTGGGTGGTTGCTGTCTACCAACCTACTACCACAGGATGGTAGTACCACCCTGGGTGGTTGCTGTCTACCAACCTACTACCACAGGACGGTAGTACCACCCTGGGTGGTTGCTGTCTACCAACCTACTACCACAGGATGGTAGTACCACCCTGGGTGGTTGCTGTCTACCAACCTACTACCACAGGATGGTAGTACCACCCTGGGTGGTTGCTGTCTACCAACCTACTACCACAGGACGGTAGTACCACCCTGGGTGGTTGCTGTCTACCAACCTACTACCACAGGACGGTAGTACCACCCTGGGTGGTTGCTGTCTACCAACCTACTACCACAGGATGGTAGTACCACCCTGGGTGGTTGCTGTCTACCAACCTACTACCACAGGACGGTAGTACCACCCTGGGTGGTTGCTGTCTACCAACCTACTACCACAGGATGGTAGTACCACCCTGGGTGGTTGCTGTCTACCAACCTACTACCACAGGATGGTAGTACCACCCTGGGTGGTTGCTGTCTACCAACCTACTACCACAGGACGGTAGTACCACCCTGGGTGGTTGCTGTCTACCAACCTACTACCACAGGACGGTAGTACCACCCTGGGTGGTTGCTGTCTACCAACCTACTACCACAGGACGGTAGTACCACCCTGGGTGGTTGCTGTCTACCAACCTACTACCACAGGACGGTAGTACCACCCTGGGTGGTTGCTGTCTACCAACCTACTACCACAGGATGGTAGTACCACCCTGGGTGGTTGCTGTCTACCAACCTACTACCACAGGACGGTAGTACCACCCTGGGTGGTTGCTGTCTACCAACCTACTACCACAGGACGGTAGTACCACCCTGGGTGGTTGCTGTCTACCAACCTACTACCACAGGATGGTAGTACCACCCTGGGTGGTTGCTGTCTACCAACCTACTACCACAGGACGGTAGTACCACCCTGGGTGGTTGCTGTCTACCAACCTACTACCACAGGACGGTAGTACCACCCTGGGTGGTTGCTGTCTACCAACCTACTACCACAGGACGGTAGTACCACCCTGGGTGGTTGCTGTCTACCAACCTACTACCACAGGACGGTAGTACCACCCTGGGTGGTTGCTGTCTACCAACCTACTACCACAGGACGGTAGTACCACCCTGGGTGGTTGCTGTCTACCAACCTACTACCACAGGACGGTAGTACCACCCTGGGTGGTTGCTGTCTACCAACCTACTACCACAGGACGGTAGTACCTCCCTGGGTGGTTGCTGTCTACCAACCTACTACCACCTCACGGTAGTACCACCCTGGGTGGTTGCTGTCTACCAACCTACTACCACAGGATGGTAGTACCACCCTGGGTGGTTGCTGTCTACCAACCTACTACCACAGGACGGTAGTACCACCCTGGGTGGTTGCTGTCTACCAACCTACTACCACAGGACGGTAGTACCACCCTGGGTGGTTGCTGTCTACCAACCTACTACCACAGGACGGTAGTACCACCCTGGGTGGTTGCTGTCTACCAACCTACTACCACAGGACGGTAGTACCACCCTGGGTGGTTGCTGTCTACCAACCTACTACCACAGGACGGTAGTACCACCCTGGGTGGTTGCTGTCTACCAACCTACTACCACAGGACGGTAGTACCACCCTGGGTGGTTGCTGTCTACCAACCTACTACCACAGGATGGTAGTACCACCCTGGGTGGTTGCTGTCTACCAACCTACTACCACAGGATGGTAGTACCACCCTGGGTGGTTGCTGTCTACCAACCTACTACCACAGGACGGTAGTACCACCCTGGGTGGTTGCTGTCTACCAACCTACTACCACAGGACGGTAGTACCACCCTGGGTGGTTGCTGTCTACCAACCTACTACCACAGGATGGTAGTACCACCCTGGGTGGTTGCTGTCTACCAACCTACTACCACAGGATGGTAGTACCACCCTGGGTGGTTGCTGTCTACCAACCTACTACCACAGGACGGTAGTACCACCCTGGGTGGTTGCTGTCTACCAACCTACTACCACAGGACGGTAGTACCACCCTGGGTGGTTGCTGTCTACCAACCTACTACCACAGGACGGTAGTACCACCCTGGGTGGTTGCTGTCTACCAACCTACTACCACAGGACGGTAGTACCACCCTGGGTGGTTGCTGTCTACCAACCTACTACCACAGGACGGTAGTACCACCCTGGGTGGTTGCTGTCTACCAACCTACTACCACAGGACGGTAGTACCACCCTGGGTGGTTGCTGTCTACCAACCTACTACCACAGGACGGTAGTACCACCCTGGGTGGTTGCTGTCTACCAACCTACTACCACAGGACGGTAGTACCACCCTGGGTGGTTGCTGTCTACCAACCTACTACCACAGGATGGTAGTACCACCCTGGGTGGTTGCTGTCTACCAACCTACTACCACAGGATGGTAGTACCACCCTGGGTGGTTGCTGTCTACCAACCTACTACCACAGGATGGTAGTACCACCCTGGGTGGTTGCTGTCTACCAACCTACTACCACAGGACGGTAGTACCACCCTGGGTGGTTGCTGTCTACCAACCTACTACCACAGGACGGTAGTACCACCCTGGGTGGTTGCTGTCTACCAACCTACTACCACAGGACGGTAGTACCACCCTGGGTGGTTGCTGTCTACCAACCTACTACCACAGGACGGTAGTACCACCCTGGGTGGTTGCTGTCTACCAACCTACTACCACAGGACGGTAGTACCACCCTGGGTGGTTGCTGTCTACCAACCTACTACCACAGGACGGTAGTACCACCCTGGGTGGTTGCTGTCTACCAACCTACTACCACAGGACGGTAGTACCACCCTGGGTGGTTGCTGTCTACCAACCTACTACCACAGGACGGTAGTACCACCCTGGGTGGTTGCTGTCTACCAACCTACTACCACAGGACGGTAGTACCACCCTGGGTGGTTGCTGTCTACCAACCTACTACCACAGGACGGTAGTACCACCCTGGGTGGTTGCTGTCTACCAACCTACTACCACAGGACGGTAGTACCACCCTGGGTGGTTGCTGTCTACCAACCTACTACCACAGGACGGTAGTACCACCCTGGGTGGTTGCTGTCTACCAACCTACTACCACAGGACGGTAGTACCACCCTGGGTGGTTGCTGTCTACCAACCTACTACCACAGGACGGTAGTACCACCCTGGGTGGTTGCTGTCTACCAACCTACTACCACAGGACGGTAGTACCACCCTGGGTGGTTGCTGTCTACCAACCTACTACCACAGGACGGTAGTACCACCCTGGGTGGTTGCTGTCTACCAACCTACTACCACAGGACGGTAGTACCACCCTGGGTGGTTGCTGTCTACCAACCTACTACCACAGGACGGTAGTACCACCCTGGGTGGTTGCTGTCTACCAACCTACTACCACAGGACGGTAGTACCACCCTGGGTGGTTGCTGTCTACCAACCTACTACCACAGGACGGTAGTACCACCCTGGGTGGTTGCTGTCTACCAACCTACTACCACAGGACGGTAGTACCACCCTGGGTGGTTGCTGTCTACCAACCTACTACCACAGGACGGTAGTACCACCCTGGGTGGTTGCTGTCTACCAACCTACTACCACAGGACGGTAGTACCACCCTGGGTGGTTGCTGTCTACCAACCTACTACCACAGGACGGTAGTACCACCCTGGGTGGTTGCTGTCTACCAACCTACTACCACAGGACGGTAGTACCACCCTGGGTGGTTGCTGTCTACCAACCTACTACCACAGGACGGTAGTACCACCCTGGGTGGTTGCTGTCTACCAACCTACTACCACAGGACGGTAGTACCACCCTGGGTGGTTGCTGTCTACCAACCTACTACCACAGGACGGTAGTACCACCCTGGGTGGTTGCTGTCTACCAACCTACTACCACAGGACGGTAGTACCACCCTGGGTGGTTGCTGTCTACCAACCTACTACCACAGGACGGTAGTACCACCCTGGGTGGTTGCTGTCTACCAACCTACTACCACAGGATGGTAGTACCACCCTGGGTGGTTGCTGTCTACCAACCTACTACCACAGGACGGTAGTACCACCCTGGGTGGTTGCTGTCTACCAACCTACTACCACAGGACGGTAGTACCACCCTGGGTGGTTGCTGTCTACCAACCTACTACCACAGGACGGTAGTACCACCCTGGGTGGTTGCTGTCTACCAACCTACTACCACAGGACGGTAGTACCACCCTGGGTGGTTGCTGTCTACCAACCTACTACCACAGGACGGTAGTACCACCCTGGGTGGTTGCTGTCTACCAACCTACTACCACAGGACGGTAGTACCACCCTGGGTGGTTGCTGTCTACCAACCTACTACCACAGGATGGTAGTACCACCCTGGGTGGTTGCTGTCTACCAACCTACTACCACAGGATGGTAGTACCACCCTGGGTGGTTGCTGTCTACCAACCTACTACCACAGGACGGTAGTACCACCCTGGGTGGTTGCTGTCTACCAACCTACTACCACAGGATGGTAGTACCACCCTGGGTGGTTGCTGTCTACCAACCTACTACCACAGGACGGTAGTACCACCCTGGGTGGTTGCTGTCTACCAACCTACTACCACAGGACGGTAGTACCACCCTGGGTGGTTGCTGTCTACCAACCAACTACCACAGGACGGTAGTACCATGCTGGGTGGTTGCTGTCTACCAACCTACTACCACAGGACGGTAGTACCACCCTGGGTGGTTGCTGTCTACCAACCTACTACCACAGGACGGTAGTACCACCCTGGGTGGTTGCTGTCTACCAACCTACTATCTACTTTGTATGTTACATTATTATTTTTAATTCTTTTGAATTGTACTGTTCTTCTGTGTTATTGTACTGTTTTATATTACATATATTTTTGTGTGTAATTATGATGGTTTGTTTGTTATTAAGCTTTTTTGTGTGTTATTGTACTTATTTATTTGTCACTACAATGTTTTATGTGTTATTGTACTTATTTATTTGTCACTACACTGTTTTATGTCTCAATTTACTTTTTTATGTGTTTATCTAATGATTTGTGTCACTATACTTTTTTATTGTTATGATCCTGTTTTATGAGTTACTTTCATGTTTTGTGTGTTAATACACTGTTTTATATGTCACTGTAAAACCATCTGACTTGATTCATCTTAACCAAACCATACCACGGGCGGGATTTGAGACTCTCTGACCGCGGGTTCAAATCCCGCCCGTGGTTTGGTTTGTTTGCAATCGTGCCATTACGATTTCGTGAGTCTCGTTTTATTCATCTTATACGTTACAAACGAATCGCTACCTAAAGTCTTTTACCAATAGAGTGTTGCCAAAACTATTTCCAACAGAAACCTACCGGAGGTCTTCTACTAAAAGTCTTCTGGTAACAGTCCTTCCAGTAGTAATCTCATAATAGCGTCCAGTCTTATAAACTTGATTCCTACCAACAGAATCCTAAGAAAAGAATCCTGTCAATAAGTTTTCTATCAGGTATTTACCAGACAGGTTACATACAGTGTTATTAACTCTGGTGTATCAGACAGACTTTATACACATCACAACACAACGATGGTGGTGAAAAAACACATAACAGCAGAGAGGAACTTTCAACTGTGAAACAAACTCCTTCATTCAATAGTTCCCTTCTACAGTTTTGTCTTTTTCATTACTTTCCAGCTATATGCCATATATCTCTGCAACATAGTACACCACAACATTTGTTCATATATCTCTGCAACATTGCACCACAACATTCAGTGTGTCATATATCTCTGCAACATAGTGCACCACAACATTCCATATATCTCTGCAACATAGTGCACCACAACATTCAGTGTGTCATATATCTCTGCAACATAGTGCACCACAACATTCAGTGTGTCATATATCTCTGCAACATAGTACACCACAACATTCAACATCTCTTCAACATAGTTCACCACAACATTCAGTGTGTCATATATCTCTGCAACATAGTGCACCACAACATTCAGTGTGTCATATATCTCTGCAACATAGTGCACCACAACATTCAGTGTGTCATATATCTCTGCAACATAGTGCACCACAACATTCACATATATCTCTGCAACATAGTGCACCACAACATTCAGTGTGTCATATATCTCTGCAACATAGTGCACCACAACATTCATTATATCTCTGCAACATAGTGCACCACAACATTCAGTGTGTCATATATCTCTGCAACATAGTGCACCACAGCATTCAGTGTGTCATATACAGTGCACCACAACATTCAGTGTGTAATATATGTTAACGTACTGGGAGACAACACACAGTCGTACTGGCCAGGTTGTTGTGGCAGCCACTGGCCACCAAAATTCTTATAATCAGTAGATCGAATCATCCAGGTTGATAGTTTTTATTTTCATCACCGAGTTTTTTTTTTTATCCATCTGTTGTGGTGAATGTTTCTTATGTCATTATTGAAGAGGTGAGAGAAGAGTGTATGAGAAAACTGAGAGAATTATTTAATAATTAATTCTAATTAAACTAAATGTTTATTAAGATAATTTATAAGAATATCTCTGTTTTAACTCCAAGTCTCTGAAGTTAATCACTTCTTCACATATTTATATCCTTTTCCAAAATATTTCATCAAAATATTGTAACCCTCATTCCAGTTTCTTAAGAAAATTTAAATAACATGATCAAGAATTTTCTTAATTTTCTTACACTATTCATATTCATTAATTTAAACATAGTGCAGATTCACGTGTACACATATTAAACAGTGGTGTGAGAGTAGTGTAGATATGCGTTATGTAGTGATGTGTATGTGTACACATGTATATATATGTGTACGTAGTAGTGTGTTTGTAGTGATGTGTATGTGTAGATGAAAGTGAAAAGTAAACATCAGAAGAAAACTTATATGAACTACATAATAATTCACAATAAAGAAGAGCACAGTTCCGTGGTACAGCTGTCAGCCTGGCTGACTCTGCTGTCAGCCTGGATGACTCTGCTGTCAGCCTGGCTGACTCTGCCTGCTATCAGCCTGGCTGACTCTGCTGTTATCAGAGTCAGTCAGTATAAAAGTAATGAGTCAATAAGAAGGTTAAAACTGGGAAATTTAGAATGTATTAAGATTGAAGTTTGTGAGGCAGTTGTAATAAAGTTCTGGAATACTTAATGATTTTGTTCATAATGTTTATAAAAGAAAAGGGAAAACTTTAAAGAATGTAATAATTATAATGGAATAAGACTGTTGACCATAAAGTGTGTGTCAGAAATATGATGGATGAAATGATGGAAAAGACAAAATATGCGTACCAAAGAAGAGTGTGAATTCTGAAAGGGAAATTAATATATGCATCATGTGTAAACAATGAAATACCCAAGTGAAAAACACTTATATAAAGGGAAGCAACACTTAGGTGGATTTATAGGTTTGATAAAAATATACTAGAGTTAAAAATGTATTTAATCTTAGCAAATGTTTTGAGAGCAATAGTGTTGAATTAAGTTATAATATGCAAGAAAGACGGTAAAGATTTACACAAAAAACTTGGTGTTCGACCTGTGGTCTTAAAGACGTGTGATGTCACCTGTGGTCTTAAAGACGTGTGATGTCACCTGTGGTCTTAAAGACGTGTGATGTCACCTGTGGTCTTAAAGACGTGTGATGTCACCTGTGGTCTTAAAGACGTGTGATGTCACCTGTGGTCTTAAAGACGTGTGATGTCATTGTACTTTGCTCAGAAGACAGTATATACAGAGTAAGCCATCATGTAGACCAGGTGTCACTCTAAACACAGCTTTATTAACACATTATGTAAAACTCTGTATATACACACACACACATATATATGTGTGCGCGCATGTATGTATATATCCGACCTTCAAATTCATTTACGAAACACCAGAAATAGCTATTATTATAAATTTGTTATAGTTTTCATAGAGGAAATTTAGAGATTTGAATTTGATACTTTTTCATACATAATAACATGTACACATGACATTCGTGAACACACAAGAACAGGTACATATGACACCAATATACAATAACACGTAGATATTACATTCATTTATACAAAATAACATGTTACACACGACACACAGTCCTCCACTAGTGTCTCAAACGTGTTCATCTTTATATATTTACATATTTCACATAGAATGTCGCTCACAAACACATTTAAACTGCTAAATAAGTTAAAAAAAACTTGTTCTCAGTATAAATTCATAGTGTAACATAAGAGGAATTCCAAAATTGTAATTAATTAGCCCCCGAGGTGGCCGAGCTGTGTACGAGCTTCGTCTCGTCCAGCTGGTCTACGGTTCCAGGCTGTCTTGGTGGATGTAATTACTGGACGCAGTTTACTGTGTGTCCCCTCCAGTAATTCCACCTACCTGGACAGTCACTACCGTAGACCAGCTAGACAAGACCAAGTTTCCATTCAGCAAGGTCACTGAGGGTGGCAACCGCTGACTCTGGGGAAGTGGGGAAGGGAGTCCACTCAGTGACACAAGTGGATTCCTGGAGACACTGATCCGGGGAAGGCACCGCCGACCTTAGGTAAGTGGGGAAGGGGAAACATCCGGAAACGAACGGATGGATTCCTGGATACATGAGCTTGGGGAAGGTTGTAGTTGAGGCTGACCTTAGGTAAGTGGGGAAGGGGAGACATCCGGCGGTAGACGGATGGATTCCTGGATACATAAACCTGGGAAAGGCATGAATACCAGCAGTTGAGGCTGACCTTGGGTAAGTGGTGAAGGGAAGACATGAGGCTAACCTTGGGTAAGTGGGGAAGGGGAGACATCTGGAAGCGAGCGGATGGATTCCTGGATACATGAACCTGGGGAAAGCATGAATACGTGCAGTTGAGGCTGACCTTGGGAAAGTGAGGAAGGGAAGACATCCGGCGGTAGACGGATCGATTCCTGGATACATGAACCTGGGTAAAGCAAGAATACCGCTGACTTTGGGGAAGTGGGGAAGGGATTCCACCTGAGGTGACACCAAGTGGACTCCTGGAGACACTGATCCGGGGAAGGCACTGACCTAACTCGCTGACCTTAGGTAAGTGGGGAAGGGAAGACATCCGGGAGCGAGCGGATGGATTCCTGGATACATAAACTTGGGGAAGGTTGTTGTTGAGGCTAACCTTGGGTGAGTGGGGAAGGGGAGACATCTGGGAGCGAGCGGATGTATTCCTGGATACATGAACTTGGGGAAAGCATGAATACATGCAGTTGATGCTGACCTTGGGGAAGTGAGGAAGGGAAGACATCTGGCGGTAGACGGATGGTTTCCTGGATACATGAACCTGGGGTAGGCATGAATACAGGTTGGTGAGGCTGACCTTGGGAAAGTGAGAAAGGGGAAACATCCGGCGGCGGACGGATGAATTCCTGGATACATAACCCTAGGGAAGGCTGAGGCTGGAAGGCAGAGAGAGAGAGGCGAGGCTGACCTTAGGGAAGTGAGGAAGGGTAGACATCCGGGGGCCCACGGATGGATTCCTGGACACATGAACCTGGGGAAGGCGAGGGGGGGGGCGGACCTTAAAGACGAACCACTGGCCTCCACGTGGCAAGGTCTGGTAACTCAGAGATAACTCTGAGGCTGACAGTGGTCGCAAATTATTAATGTTATTATAATTCAAGATTTGCTAATTTGGATTCAAAAGCGTCTACCAGGGTGGTATTATTTCCACTCCAGCCACTCTCATAGGAGCCACGGTAGTGTTCTTATTTTGTTCATTCACCGGAGTTAACATTAATAAAAATAACATTAATAAAAATATTGTTCTTATTTTTGATTAACACAACAGAGATAACATTGCAACAACTAGAAATGGCAGTAATATATGTTTGAGAGTCGTTGAGCGATGTGAAGATGACAGGTCTCCTGGGTACACATGTCTGGTACTCTAACATAACGTAGGTCATCTGGAAAAGACCCGGGCCGGGACAATACCGTGGGTGTTGCTGGAGTGAGACCCAACAGTTAGGTGTCTTCAATCAAAAACGTTTCGCCTACACAGTAGGCTTCTTCAGTTTAATATAGAGGCAGCAGCAGAGGCAGTGAATGTAAGGCTGATGAATCCCAGAAAGGTATCCCCGTGATAAGGTATCCCCGTGATGTATGATCCCAGAAAGGTATCCCCGTGATATCCCCGTACTGCATAAACCTTATCATGCGTGATCCCAGAAAGGTATCCCCGTACTGCATAAACCCGTACTGCATTGTTCATCTCTGTTGCTGTACATTTTTTCTTTGCTACTGTACTGCATTTCTGTACTGCACTCTACCGTTCTTTTGTTTTAATTTTCTGTACTGGTCGTCTCTGTTACTGTACTCATTCTTCTGTGTTACTTCTGTTACTGTACTGGTCTTCTGTGTTACTGTACTGGTCTTCTCTGTTACTGTACTGGTCTTCTCTGTTACTGTACTGGTCTTCTCTGTTACTGTAACTGAACTATATTTGTTCTTCTGTGTGTCTGTACTGGTCTTCTGTGCTACCAGTGTCAGGGGAACGCCTTCCTATTGAACAAAAGAAAGGAAAAATAACAAATGAATAACTTGATGGATAATAATTATGTTTTTCTAAGGATTTTAATTAAAAATAAATAAAATAAATATTGGCCGCTGTGGTTCCAGTAGGATGTTGGGACATGAGAATCTTATGCCCAGGATGGTCTTCTGATGATGTTTTAGAAGAAATGGTGTTGGTTATCCTGGGTGGCGGTGTTCGTCCCATGTTCTGAAAATCCTGTCACTACTTGGTTGTATCACCACAATTCAGATTTTAGAGGTGAGGAGTCGTAATGTCCCACTACGTCCTGTAGACAGGGATCTTGCTCCAATTAACTAGCGTCTACCCTGGTTGACCAGGTCAGCAGCAGAGCTGATAATAAAGAAAACACTGGTTATATAAGTGTTAAATAAGTATGACATTGAAGAAAGACAAAGGCTGGTATTCTACTTCAATGTCATGACTTGTAACCAGGTAAATTAGTATCAATGAACAGAAATACTCCTTGTAGATCACCGTACCTGATCATGAGAAGAGTGGAGGTGAAGTTATTCTTCAAACTTCAACCCACACCAGGTAAGGTTAATACTACCAGGAATAGAAATTAAAGCAACTCAGACGCTAGGAACTGAAGTTTAGCCTCTGCCCACTAGATGGAAGAGTGGGCGGTAACACGCTAGTGGTTCCTGGGTGTCTGAACAACCATACCTCCCACTTTTTTAAGGGTTTTTTCCTCAAAATATCCCCTTTCCTAAACTT
>NW_027197342.1:42500-63579 GCF_038502225.1 Cherax quadricarinatus
ATCATAGAATTGATGAGGGAAAAAAGGTGAGTGGTGCGTTGAGGTATATGTGGAGTCAAAAAACGTTATCTATGGAGGCAAAGAAGGGAATGTATGAAAGTATAGTAGTACCAACACTCTTATATGGGTGTGAAGCTTGGGTGGTAAATGCAGCAGCGAGGAGACGGTTGGAGGCAGTGGAGATGTCCTGTTTAAGGGCAATGTGTGGTGTAAATATTATGCAGAAAATTCGGAGTGTGGAAATTAGGAGAAGGTGTGGAGTTAATAAAAGTATTAGTCAGAGGGCAGAAGAGGGGTTGTTGAGGTGGTTTGGTCATTTAGAGAGAATGGATCAAAGTAGAATGACATGGAAAGCATATAAATCTATAGGGGAAGGAAGGCGGGGTAGGGGTCGTCCTCGAAAGGGTTGGAGAGAGGGGGTAAAGGAGGTTTTGTGGGCAAGGGGCTTGGACTTCCAGCAAGCGTGCGTGAGCGTGTTAGATAGGAGTGAATGGAGACGAATGGTACTTGGGACCTGACGATCTGTTGGAGTGTGAGCAGGGTAATATTTAGTGAAGGGATTCAGGGAAACCGGTTATTTTCATATAGTCGGACTTGAGTCCTGGAAATGGGAAGTACAATGCCTGCACTTTAAAGGAGGGGTTTGGGATATTGGCAGTTTGGAGGGATATGTTGTGTATCTTTATATGTGTATGCTTCTAGACTGTTGTATTCTGAGCACCTCTGCAAAAACAGTGATAATGTGCGAGTGTGGTGAAAGTGTTGAATGATGATGAAAGTATTTTCTTTTTGGGGATTTTCTTTCTTTTTTTCTGGGTCACCCTGCCTCGGTGGGAGACGGCCGACTTGTTGAAAAAAAAAAAATATATATATATATATATATATATATATATATATATATATATATATATATATATATATATATATATATATATATATATAATGTATATATATATATATATATATATATATATATATATATATATATATATATATATATATATATATATATATATATATATATATATATATATATGTAGGTATATATATATGTATATATATACATATATATATGTATATATATATATATATATATATATATATATATATATATATATATATATATATATATATATATATATATATATATATATATGTATATATATATATATATATATATATATATATATATATATATATATATATATATATATATATATATATATATATATATATATATATATATATATATATATATATATATATATATATATATATATATATATATATATATATATATATATATATATATATATATATATATATATATATATATATATATATATATATATATATATATATATATATATATATTATAATTTATGTAATAATATAGGGAGGTACCACCTCTAGAACTATTGTAGGGACCCTCATCCTCAGAGAAAAGAATAATCTTGCTTCAGGGAAAACTCAAGATTCTCCCTGAAGCTGTTTGAGAATTTTCTCCTACCACCCCCTATATTATATATATATATTTTATTTAAAGACAAAATACATTGACAAAACATTCACAAAAATACGATACAAAGTAAAACAACATAGGTAACTCAGTGCTACATCTCGAATACTTCGTCCAGCTCCCCGGCGGTGGGCCGCGTGCCCAGAATGCTGCAGGTATTTCCTCTCTGGATCGCAACACTGAGTCTCTGAAAGAGGAAGCCATGACACTCACAACCTCCTGGAAGCCATGGCACTCACAACCTCCTTGAGCTCATGGCACTCACAACCTCCTGGAAGCCATGGCACTCACAACCTCCTGGAAGCCATGGCACTCACAACCTCGTGGAAGCCATGGCAGAAGTGGGGAAGGGAGAACATCTGAGGGGACACAGATGGACTCCTGGACACGCTGGGGAAGGTAGGACTGCTGAGCGTAGGATAGGAAGTGGGGAAGGGAGAACATCTGAGGGGACACAGATGGACTCCTGGACACGCTGGGGAAGGTAGGACTGCTGAGGGTAGGATGGGAAGTGGGGAAGGGAGAACATCTGAGGGGACACAGATGGACTCCTGGACACGCTGGGGAAGGTAGGACTGCTGAGCGTAGGATAGGAAGTGGGGAAGGGAGAACATCTGAGGGGACACACTGGGGAAGGTAGGACTGCTGAGCGTAGGATAGGAAGTGGGGAAGGGAGAACATCTGAGGGGACACACTGGGGAAGGTAGGACTGCTGAGCGTAGGATAGGAAGTGGGGAAGGGAGAACATCTGAGGGGACACAGATGGACTCCTGGACACGCTGGGGAAGGTAGGTCTGCTGAGCGTAGGATAGGAAGTGGGGAAGGGAGAACATCTGAGGGGACACAGATGGACTCCTGGACACGCTGGGGAAGGTAGGACTGCTGAGCGTAGGATAGGAAGTGGGGAAGGGAGAACATCTGAGGGGACACAGATGGACTCCTGGACACGCTGGGGAAGGTAGGACTGCTGAGCGTAGGATAGGAAGTGGGGAAGGGAGAACATCTGAGGGGACACAGATGGACTCCTGGACACGCTGGGGAAGGTAGGACTGCTGAGCGTAGGATAGGAAGTGGGGAAGGGAGAACATCTGAGGGGACACAGATGGACTCCTGGACACGCTGGGGAAGACTCCTGGACACGCTGGGGAAGGTAGGAGCTGCTGAGCGTAGGATAGGAAGTGGGGAAGGGAGAACATCTGAGGGGACACAGATGGACTCCTGGACACGCTGGGGAAGGTAGGACTGCTGAGCGTAGGATAGGAAGTGGGGAAGGGAGAACATCTGAGGGGACACAGATGGACTCCTGGACACGCTGGGGAAGGTAGGACTGCTGAGCGTAGGATAGGAAGTGGGGAAGGGAGAACATCTGAGGGGACACAGATGGACTCCTGGACACGCTGGGGAAGGTAGGACTGCTGAGCGTAGGATAGGAAGTGGGGAAGGGAGAACATCTGAGGGGACACAAAAACAGAGTAAGTGGGGGGGAACCCTAAAGATGAACCACTACTACTACTAATAATAATAATATATAATATTAGTAGTAGTAGTTACACTTGTAATTAAACAATGTTTCACACCTGCCGGGATGGATCCATGTGAACAAGAGCTTCCTTTACATTTGAACATGTTTCTTTACACCTGCTGCTCCTGTTCACCAAGATGGATGTTGTTGCCTGAAATGACCTGTATAAACAGAGGCTTTCTATACATAGTATGTTTATTATTATTATTATTATTATTATTATTATTATTATTATTATTATTATTATTATTATTATTATTATTATTATTATTATTGACAGACGCCTAAAGTCAGTACCCGATCATCCAGGCTGTGGTTCGTACGTTGGTCTACGTGCGGCTAGTAGTAACAACCTGGTTGATAAGGCCATGATCCACAGGGGCGTTGACCTACAGAACACCTTCCAGGTAGACTCCATTTAGATTCGTTCAGACCTCAACGAACATTCATTCACATCCACCATCCATTTGATCTCCAACATTCTTTCACATTAAACATAAAAATAACACCACACATCCATCAAACATTCAGTCACATACAACATCCGTCAAACATTTCATTTCAAACATTCAGTCACAATTCACTAATCAGTCACATACAACATCCATTTCAGTCACATACAACATCCATCAAACATTCATACAACATATCAAACATTCAGTCACATACAAATCCATCAAACATTCAGTACAACATCCATCAAACACAACATACCATCAAACATTCAGTCACATACAACATCCATCAAACATTCAGTCACATACAACATCCATCAAACATTCATCAGTCACATACAACATCCATCAAACATTCAGTCACATACAACATCCATCAAACATTCAGTCACATACAACATCCATCAAACATTCAGTCACATACAACATCCATCAAACATTCAGTCACATACAACATCCATCAAACATTCAGTCACATACAACATCCATCAAACATTCAGTCACATACAACATCCATCAAACATTCAGTCACATACAACATCCATCAAACATTCAGTCACATACAACATCCATCAAACATTCAGTCACATACAACATCCATCAAACATTCAGTCACATACAACATCCATCAAACATTCAGTCACATACAACATCCATCAAACATTCAGTCACATACAACATCCGTCAAACATTCAGTCACATACAACATCCATCAAACATTCAGTCACATACAACAGATATTCATTACCAACCCGTCATGTTGATAAATTAGACATATGTTCAACTCAATAAAGATACCCAAGAGTTGCACATATGTCTAATTTATCAACATGTCGGTTCTCTGAACCATTCATCTACCAACCCGTCATGACAACTTAGGTAACACCACTTATCACTTTTTCAAAAACATTATTATTAACACTATTCTGTTTCTATAATTATTAATAGTCTTCTGCTTTTTTAGTTATTAATATTGTCTTCTGCTTCTATAAATTAATATGGTCTTCTTCTTCTATTACTAACAGAAAACAATTATTTCTTATCTACCTTCTTTATGTGAGACATATACTTCCTTTCTCATCTATACGAGGAATTCAAAGGATAAAGAATCATCATGTTATATATTGTCGTTTGAATGTGAATGAAGAATCATAAACATTCTAAGCACTTACGCCGAGAACTTGACGAACGCACTCACACAGGTCCTAGCATTTCTCTTTAAGAACCTAATAAACTTTCACTTATGACCTAAACATTTTCATTTAATACCAAACAAACATTGACACACACTCTAAACATTTCCTTTAAGAGTATTACAACCCAGGAGTCCCAAAGGCCTGTTATACTGGGTGTAAAAGGAGCAAAATAAACACAGCAGAAAAACCTTTGACTTGTATTATCCTTCACCAGTTTAGAAGAGAAGTATGTACACTATATACACTATGTGCAACAATAGGTATTAGTGCACTCCACAGTAAGCAAGGCAGAATAGAAGCCACTAGAGAGCAGACCGTGCTTCAACCAGCTCTAGAATGGGAATGACAAGGGCAGACAGGTGTGTGGTACCCACAACACCTCTGCGATTGCCAAAACCATCTTCTCATTGGCTGGAACTTGGGTACTGATTGAACGATGGGGCCCCATCATCAACCCTTAGCACCTGGTTCGCTGGTTGAGGGAGATAGCCTTTCAATGAGGGTGTGTATATGCGCCGAATAAAGGTTACGCACTCTTTGCATGCCACAAAGAACATACATAGTTCACACCCTCTGTTGCCGAACACTTTCTGTCATGCCTCTTCCTCAGGACCTCATCGACACTTTCTCAGTCACAAGATCAGTCCTCAGACCACCCCAAAGTCTCTCACTAGTTCGCACTGTATTATAGCCCTCTATGACAAGTGTCTTATACAGCCATGGCTGAAAGTAAGGCAGTTTCTGCACTTATAGCACAGTTGATATGCTCTGTTGCACTAACAGGTTTTTAGGTTGGTGAGGTAGACATGAATGTCTGATAGCAAGGAAGATGGTATCTACTTCTGCTGCCACCAAATCACTACACTCATCGAGTTTGAACCTCATTTGTCTATGATTCAACCAGATTGTAGAGTTGCTGTACAGTGATGTTCCTGTTCGTACAAGACTTACAGGGCTTCTGTCTGGGTGTTTGGAGTCAGGAATTGTCCCATCACAACAAAATATAAAATTATCTCAGTCTATTTTTACATGTTCCATCACTGGCACACAGCACCTTGGTGCTCTTTCGATTATCGGTGCATTTCTTCCAGCATATATCATGTACGAGAACCTTTACCCACTGGTAAGTTCTGAGCCTTGTCTGAAAGGTAACTGTGTAGTTCACTGTCTCCACGACTTTGATTTTAAGAAGCGCATCCAGACCCTTTCTACCAATTATTACTAGATCCTGGTTCTCAAAATGTCCGAGGTTAATAAAGTTTTGATCGGATAAGACATGTTAATTAATATCAGCATCACCTCTCATGGTTGTTCACTTCCCATCTCACACATAACAGATTCTGCATAAAACATATATGTAAGTTATCTTTTAATCTGTTTCGTATGCAAGATAATTCCTGCTTCTTATCTTTTAAATTTCAGTGAGACATGAAACTGCAGTTTTTATCAACTTAACTGAAAAACATTATGATTTACTTAACTGATAATGAAACAACATAGCCATGGAAAATGTTGCTTGGATCACCACTGAACATGTTGTCTGGATCACCACTGAACGTATTGGTTGTATCACCACTGGACATGTTGTCTTGATCCCCACTGGGTATGTTGTGTGGATCACCACTGAACATATCTGAGTCACCACTGGACATTTTGTTCGGATCTCCACTGGAGAAGTTGTCTGGATCACCAGTGGATATGTTGTCTGGATCACCACTGGGTATGTTATGTGGATCACCACTGAACATGTCTGAGTCACCACTGGACATGTTGTCTGGCTCTCCACTAGACATGTCTGGATCACCACTGGACACATTGTCTGGATCACAAGTGGACCTCTTGTCTAGATCTCCAATGGACCTGTTGTCTAGATCACTACTTAAAATGTTTGGATCGTCACTAGACATGTTAGTTGGATCATCACTGGATATGCTGGTGCTATCACCACTGAACATGTTAGTTGGATCACCACCAAATATGTTGGTTGGATCACCATTAAATTTCTTAGCTGGATCACCACTGAACATGTTGGTTGGATCACCACTGAACATGTTAGCTGGATCACCACTGAACATGTTAGCTGGATCAACACTGAACATGTTAGCTGGATCACCACTGAACATGTTAGCTGGATCAACACTGAACATGTTAGCTGGATCAACACTGAACATGTTAGCTGGATCACCACTGAACATGTTAGCTGGATCACCACTGAACATGTTAGCTGGATCACCACTGAACATGTTAGCTGGATCACCACTGAACATGTTAGCTGGATCACCACTGAACATGTTTGGAGCCGCGATTTATTGTATTCACCGATTAATTCCTCAGATGTATAGAGGCAAAAATTAGGAGGCAATCAAGTTTGTTCAAGGAAAGTGCAGAGTGGCTCCAGTTCCTTGGATTCAAAGGTTTTCACCATAAACAGAGCGCAGCCTCTCCTCCCTCCTCAAAATTCCCACCTTGAAAATCCACTCTGAGAATGAAATGAAAACATTATGATAATTCCTTTAATGCCATAAGTTGGCATTAAAGTATCACAGACATTGAATGACAGAGTTAGAGACAAGTAGGAAAATTAAAACACATGTACGAATAGATATGTATATTTTGACCCCGGTCTAGGACCGTTCTGAAGAGGGTCTCCAACTGAAACCAAAATTCACATATCTCTTTTCAGATTATTTTTTCACTGTGTGCTCAAGTGGCTTCTTATTGCACTTGACAATGAATAAAATTCATGTTTTTATATTAATGGATAGTCTGAGTGGCTTTGGAACTGTTAATTTCACGTGGGTTATTAAGGCTCCAATTTCTGTTAAGAGTATCAGCAATACTTACCTTGTTAGGTGAGACACATATGCAACAGTTAGGTATCTTTATTTCGAAACGTTTCGCCTACACAGTAGGCTTCTTCAGTCGAGTACAGAAAAGTTGATAGAAGCAGAAGAGACTTGAAGACGATGTAATCAGTCCATCACCCTTAAAGTTTTGAGGTGGTCAGTCCCTCAGTCTGGAGAAGAGCATTGTTCCAAAGTTTGAAAGAATATTGTTTCAGACTTTGGAACAATGCTCTTCTCCAGACTGAGGGACTGACCACCTCAAAACTTTAAGGGTGATGGACTGATTACATCGTCTTCAAGTCTCTTCTGCTTCTATCAACTTTTCTGTACTCGACTGAAGAAGCCTACTGTGTAGGCGAAACGTTTCGAAATAAAGATACCTAACTGTTGCATATGTGTCTTACCTAACAATCTGTCGGTATTTTATACCATTTTAATGTTCAATACTTACCTTGAATACTAGGCTAAGTAAACTCATTTTATTTTGATAAATTAGACACATGTGCAAAACGGGTATCTTTATTGTTGAAACGTTTTGCCACGCAGTAGCTTCGTCAGTCTAATGCAAAGAAGAATTTTCAATATCAGAAATAGTTTGAGGTAATCAGTCCCTCAGCATGAAGTCGATATAATCAATCCATAAGTCTTGATAAGAATGCAGTATATGAGCCACTTCGTGCATCTGCTGTATTCTTATCAAGATTGGTAGACTGATTACATCGACCTCAGGTTGAAGGACTGATTACCTCAAACTCCTTCTGATTTTCACCATTCTTCTTTGTATTGGACTGATGAAACCCCTTGTGTGGCGAATCGTTTCCACAATAAAGATACCCAAGTGTTGCACATGTGTTTAATTTATAAACTTGTCGGTTCTCTGAACCATTTATCTACACACACTTTTAGGTCAATACACAATAGAGAATAAATTCTAATTTGGAATCAGAACTAAATAAGGAAATCCCGTCGTTAGCTGGAAGCTATGAGACAAACCGAGGAGCTAGAGTTCAACCACTGTGATCGCAAAAGAGATATTTATTTAATTATTCGAAAGTAATAAACCAGTACGAGTCATAAAACGCTTTTAGAATGGGGCGAAATCAGCTTTGATCCGAGGAAGGGCAGTGACATTTCTGATTCCATGGATCAAGAAAGCCTCACCGGCATCAAGGTTTCTCACCTTGGTCAAAATAGTTAATTACATAACTTGTGCGCGCAAAACAAACACGGATCCAGCTCTTCAATAATTCAAAATTGAATCAGAAGGTTGTGTGCCTCCGGTGCCTCGCCCTCCCACTTGCTCATGAGAGCGTGCAGACACTTAATGTCAAGGAACACTGTGATGAATGGCATTGCTGCCTCGTACACTGTTTCCCTCCAGGACCCCTGACTAACACATTGCTGCTTCCTCCACTGCCTCGCCCCATAGCCCTCATAGGCACAGTGCTAACTCTTACACTGCCTCGCTTCATTACTCTCATGGTGGCACGGATGCCTCCTTCACTGCCTCGCCTAATACTGTACACTCACAGATATACTGCTGCCTCATGTATTGTACCGCCATCGTTCCCTGTCCTAGGTATACGTATGCCTCAAACACTGCCTCCATCCAGTGACAATTATAAGTACGCTTCTGCCTCCCAAAACACTGTTGCCTCATCCACTTCCTCACCCTAGTGTTCCCCAGGTATACTGCTGACTCGTGCACTGTACCACCACAGTGCCCTCATCACATGTATACTACTAACTTTCATCAACTGTCTCGCCCCAGTGCCCCCACAGATGCACTAGTGCCTCGTCTACTGCCTCTCTCCAGTTTGCTCAAAGACACAATTATGCATTGGCTTGTCTACTGCTTCACCCCACTGCCATCACAGGCACTACTGCCTCATCAAATGCCTTCCCATATTGTCTTCACAGGCACACTACTAGATCAACCACCTCCAAGTGCCTGTGCTTTAATTTACAGGCACACTGCTTCCTCCTCCACTGCAAGTGCCTTCGCAAGCTCACTTCTGCCTCTTCCATTGGCTCGTTCCAGTGATGTTAAGGCACACTGCTTCCTCTCTGAATGCCTTGGTCCAGTGCCATCACAGGAACACTGGTGCATCAAGTACCTCACCCCTGCATTCACACAAACATGTCTCAGTGGAAGCAACCTGGGTCCAGCTAATTATTTTTAAAGCGTTATTTTTTTCGTTAAATCTCATTTATTTTTGTTAACTTAACTGCAGTGCTAAGAGGGAGGGGAAGGGAGCAAGTGCTTTAAAGCTTACAATATAATCTTAATTCTCTTAATTGTAATTACCCCCTCTAACTTAATCCCTCCCCCCCCCATTTGATTAATTTTGATATGCGCCGATTTAATTAAGGGGCATGACCCAAGAGAGGTGATAATGTTGTTAATACTCTTCAGTAACTCTCTTCACCTAGTAAGAATTATTATTATTATAATCAAAAAGAAGCGCTAAGCCACAAGGGCTATACAGCACCTAGTAAGAAGAGTCAGCAGGTAGGAAACTGGCCTGTTGGGTAATATAGCGGAAATTTTGAGGATATAAAACACACAATCCAGCAGAATACAGTTTTTCAGGGACTGTGCCTCAGTATTCTTGCTGGTCAAGGAATAGAGGTTGGTTTTAGCATTGGCAGCAGCAGGAGTTGAGATCTGAGATATAAATTCATTTGAAAGAAAAGTGAATGACAATAATGTTGAATGAAGAGGCTCCACTTCCTTCATTAATATGTTACAATGGAGCAGCGTTGGTGCCAAAATTTAGCGAACCTGTCCTTGCTCGTTATTTCTACGTGATTGAAAAATTAGCTGCAATGAATGGGCTGAATTAAATTTGCCAAAATAACATTAGGTTTCACTAGTGCATACCCAGTTGTTGGATAAACGTCAGAAAAGAACAACCGATATATTTATTTTCAGTACAGAGATTATGACTTTAAATGCTGCTGCAATAATACCTTACCATACCACGGGCGGGGATAGAACCCGCGATCAGAGTCTCAAAACTCCAGACCGTCGCTAGCCACAATACGATTCGTCCATAGGCACCACTGTGACCACAAATGCAAGTTTTTACAGACGAATCTCCAGCTAGCGTGGCCGTGACGAACACTAGCTCAAGTCCCCTCAAAGCCGTTAACATGACTCACGAAATCGTAATGACACGATTGCAAACAAACCATACCACGGCGGTCTGGAGTTTTGAGACTCTCTGATCGCGGGTTCTATCCCCTCCCGTGGTATGGTTTGTTTGCAATCGTGTCATTACGATTTCGTGAGTCAATAATACCTTACGTTATCTAAGCCAGTAAATACCAACAATATTGTGACTTCCATCGGAGGAGCAGTGGGAACTACCACGACACTTTGCGGTTGTGTAGAGCAGCAGCTGTGAGTAGTATACTTTCCAGCAGTGACGCGTTTTATTGGCAGTGCTTTTCCTGAGCTACGCATTTTGCCTGGAAGCATTTGCCGACTACGGTGCATCAATTGTTTTCTTGAACGATGTGAGGTCAAGTCACCAATCCCCCCACACACCCCACACCCCCAAACCCCAACACCCACCCCTCACAGCCTCTACATCATTCCCCTGCCTCAACCTGAAGTGCTCCATTTCTTTGGATCAAGAGCAACCTCCCCCTCTAACACTCCATAACCCTTTCCGCTACCTTCGTACTCTCACTACTTATGTATCCCTCACCCAAAACACCCCTCTCTCACCCACAATTCTCTTGTTCCAAGTCCTCGGATCAAGGGCCTTCACCCTCTCTCGTCAAACAATATACAATACATTTAATGATCAACAAAGTTTATTGAAAGGTATTTGTTACAAAGGTAATCATACCCAGAGGTCAACTTAACCACTGCAATTTCTTGGATCAAGAACCCAAGATCGTCCATCCCTTACTTTACACTGAAGGTTGCCCACAGACTCACCCTCCATCCTTACTCCATGTCTTCTATACTATATACCTTTATCTTTTTCTTCATCTCCAAACGTCCACCATCAAAACTGCAGTCATCAATCTTTAAGTCCATGGTAATATACTCTTAGCCTGGGGACATATCCTTCTCTTAAAGGCTACCATAAAGATCACCCACAGCCTCAGCTTCTCTTTCTCAGTTCCAATTCCTCGGATCACCACCACCACTCCTCACTACCTAGCTACCCTCACCTTACCTTTCCCCTCCTCCACCCTTCCTTCCTACTCACCCAAGACCATGCTCCATCTCTGTGGATCAAGACCACTGCATCTCCCTCCCTCTCGTGCCCTTCCCCAATCTCCCAAGACCACCTCTGACTTAATACGTCTACATGACTTTCTCGTTTTATTCTGCAACACAGGTTAAGATGGTTGTATACCTCGCTGGACAAATATCACTAATATATTGTCTGGTCATAGGGGATGTTTCACGACTGGCTCACCCATATATAAAGAAATTCCTAATGGCTATTTGGTCTTTCATTACACACACTCACTTGGTATATTAAAATTTCTGGTTAGTCAGTGGAGACCATACAAGTGACTTATATTCTTCAAGAACAAATTACAGGTAAAGACATGATAAATAAAGCACTCAAGGATATATAAATTTTATTGAAAAGAAGTACAAGGTAAAGAAATATCTGGTAACATAATAAAACAGGAAGCAAGGTACATAAAATAATTATAATTTTTCAAAAAATGATATTTAAATGTAAGCATCTACAAAATTTGGCTTTCTTGGGCTAACTCCCAGTAGGAATGTCATCCAGTTTTGCTTTAGTCTTTTTTATTTAATTCAGACATCTCTCATCCTCACTGAAGAAAAATGAACATTATTAACACTCGAGAGAAGGGATTTCAGTGTGTCCTTGTAAACTGAGCCCCACTAATTAACACTTATTTTCACCAATTTAGGCGGGAGAGTTCAATGCTTCTTTAGAGAATGAGCCAACACGCACAAAGTTCACATAGACACAGTGAGTAAAATGATCAATAAAACAATGCATAGGTAATCAAAGTACATAAATACACAAAATGATATACAATTTTATTAAAAAGATTCACATTACAAAGGTAAGTATTCACATAAGTTGACTCAAATGCTTTAATTCCTTGCTTCAGTCCTCTCCAAGACTAAAGACCATCTATCCTTCAACCAACACTGAAGGTTATACACACGTTCACAATGATAAAGCTCATAGAGCAGGGAGAATTAACAAGTAGCGAACAGTGGAGACGCGGGCCCAGGAGCTGTGAATCGACCTCTGCAACCACAACTAGGTGAGTACAACTAGGTGAGTACACATACCCAAACACAGAGGAAGTGTGTGTGTGTGCGCGCGAGAAGTCCACCAACCAATGCTGTTAAGAGCAGGGATAGCAGTAATTGAGGGAAGAGAAGGCAGATAATGTGACAGGTCTCATGCAGAGGCACGACCATGCCACCAAGAGTTACAGAAAAAAATAAGGGAGAAAATGCCCAAGTACAAATGGGACCCAGAGACATTAGGCTTCAGGAGAGCAGAGGACACATAATAAAAGATGGCAAAAAGAAAAGCAAGAGATTGAAAACATCATCAGAGAAATAGGCGAGGAGGATGTGACTGAGATAGTAAATTTTCGGAGAACAGGATGGTGCATGAAGGGAAAAAATAGGCCGGTCAAACTGATTCTCAAGACAGAAAGGGTGTTGAACAGGATCCTGCAAGAAAAAACACAGCTGAAGGAATCATCAACATACAAAAGGGTGTTCCTAGAATGCGACGGAACAAGAACAGAACAACAGTAGTTGAGGGAGAAAACACAGAAACAAAAAGGGCTAGGAAGAGACACATGAACAGAGTCAGCAAAGGACAACGAGAGCCAGGCAGAACAACAAGCACAAGCACACACAAAACCACCATCAGAACCCCACAGCCAAACATGCTATCCCAATACAAACCACAATCCACACTTACAGTCACCACCCGACAATATGCTGTAGAATCCCACAGCACACTACCAGGCCCCCCACCCCCACAGATTCCCCTGAATAGTGTTGGTGAGGAAATGGAAGGTATAGTACACAAACGCTAATGGAATAACGAATAAGTGGGAGGAGTGGCACGAAAGAATCATCACCGAACATCATAAGAACATAAGAAAGAAGGAGCACTGCAGCAGGCCTATTGACCCATGCGAGGCAAGTCCGTGTTACTGCCCGGCTTAGACCAGTGACCCACCTAGTCAGACCACTTCCACTTAAGGAAGGAGCCCAGCATAAGACCTAGTAGCAAAAAGCTATTCAGGTCCACCTCACACCCACCCACACCCACTCATGTATTTATATAACCTGTCTTAGCTGGATATTTTCAGCACGCTATTTACATCCCTTTCAATTATTCCTGTTTTCCATTTATACACCTCAGTCATATCCCCCCTATTTATACACCTCACTCATATCCAGAGAGTGCAGATTCAGTGCCCTCAGTCTGTCCTTATAGAGAAGATTTCTGATACATGGGATCAACTTTGTGATCCTCCTCTGTACGTTTTCCAGAGCATTTATATCCATTCTGTAATACAGTGACCAGAACTGTGCAGCATAATCCAAATGAGGCCTAACCCAAGATATATAGAGTTGAAGAACAACCTGAAGACTTCTATTATATATACTTCTGAATATGAAGCCAAGGATTCTGTTAGTTTTATTGCAAACACTTGTGCACTGTTGTCTAGGTTTCAGATTACTGCTAACCAGAACTCCTAAATCTTTTTCGCAATCAATATTAAGATCTACATTATTTAGTTTATATGTGGCATGGTTATTTTCCTGTCCAACATTTAGAACTTTGCATTTGCCTATATTAAACTGCCGCATCTGCGACTTCCCCGACCATTGCATCAGTCTATTCAAATCATCTTGGAGTGCTCTAATATCCTCATTAGAATAAATTGGACGGCCTATTTTGGTGTCATCAGAAAATTTGCTTATGTCGCTATTTATTCCCTCATCTATGTCGTTTATGTAAATTGTGAACAACAAGGGGCCCAACACTGACCCCTGCAGAACACCGCTTGTGACGTGCCCCCATTCCGATTTCTCCCCATTTGTGCAAACTCTCTGCTGCCTCACTGAAACTAAGCTCACAGGAATGATAACAGATGCCAACTTTCCAACAGGATATCAGATGCTGAGGAAAGACAGAGGGAATAGAAAGGTGGAGGAGTGGCATTGCTCATCAAAAAACTATGGGATTTTGATGAACTGGAGAGAGGAGGTAGAGGATAAGCAAGAGACTACATAATAGGAACACTTCAGTCTGGAAGTCCCAAGGTGGTAATTATAGTGATGTATAACCCACCACAGAACAGAAGGAGGCCAAGGCAAGAGCATGATGAGAGTAACAGAGCGATGGTTGAAACACTGGTCGAAGTGGCCAGAAGGGCTCATGCGAGCAGGGCAAAGCTACTGATTGTGGGTGACTTCAGTCACAAAGAAATTGGCTGGGAGAACTTGGAGACAGGTTGTTAGGTAAGACACATATGCAACAGTTAGGTATCTTTATTTCGAAACGTTTCGCCTACACAGTAGGCTTCTTCAGTCGAGTACAGAAAAGTTGATAGAAGCAGAAGAGACTTGAAGACGATGTAATCAGTCCATCACCCTTAAAGTTTTGAGGTGGTCAGCCCCTCAGTCTGGAGAAGAGCATTGTTCCGTAGTCTGAAACAATATGCAGTTGAAGTGACAGGATGGAACCTTATATAGCGCCAGGAGGTGAGACGTAGGTCACTAGTAGAACGCAGATGTTGGGAGGTCAGGTCCCGCTCAAATTCAACCGTTCTCACTAGTAGAGGTTGTCGAAGTTGATTTCAGGTCTGTACCAAGATACCCTTGTGTTGCAGTGTCTGACAGATTGAACATTAAAATGGTATAAAATACCGACAGGTTGTTAGGTAAGACACATATGCAACAGTTAGGTATCTTTATTTCGAAACGTTTCGCCTACACAGTAGGCTTCTTCAGTCGAGTACAGAAAAGTTGATAGAAGCAGAAGAGACTTGAAGACGTTGTAATCAGTCCATCACCCTTAAAGTTTTGAGGTGGTCAGTCCCTCAGTCTGGAGAAGAGCATTGTTCCGTAGTCTGAAACAATATGCAGTTGAAGTGACAGGATGGAGTCTTATATAGCGCCAGGAGGATTAGCGTGGACGGGGAGGTAGCAACGGCTACCAGCAGTGAGGTGCAGCCCAGCACCTGCTACAAGTGGCGAGTTGTTCACAGTAATGGGAGGCGCATCAGAATAAGGAAAGTTAAGAGTGAAGATCTGAAGGTAGGAAATCGCTTCTCTGTTCTCCAGGATGAATGTACTTCAGTGGCCAGTGAAGGTAAGGGTACTACTGCCCCTGCTAATGAAGGTAAGCGCATTCTTGTGGTTGGTGACTCTCAGGTAAGATATATTGACCGTGCTTTTTGTAATAGGAATAAGAAGATGAGAGATAGAGTGTGCTTCCCTGGAGCTGGTGTTGGGGACATTGTCAACAGGCTGGATAATATCATGTCAGGTAATGGGAACAAGCCCATTATCTGTCTCAGTGCTGGTGGAAATGATATTGGGAAGGGTAGGAGAGAAGAGCTGCTAGATAAGTACAGGTCAGCTATAGATTTCATTAAGTCTAAGGGAGGGATCCCAATCATATGTAGCATCTTGCCTAGAAGGGGAGTAGGAAATGAATGGTTGTCTAGGGCAATTGGTGTAAATTGCTGGCTAGACAGATACTGCAAGGAACTTGCAATCCCATTCATTGACAACTGGAACAACTTTTATGGCAAACATGATATGTATGCAAGGGATGGGGTACATCTCTCTGGGTCAGGGGTGGTAGCACTTGCAGACTCGATTGAGAAGGCCATTGGTGAAATGCCTATGATTTTAAACTGATGGAAGATAGAGGTATGGGTGTGTGTGGGAAACAAGCAGGTTGCAACACTAGGGTTGGAAACAGTAAATGTATAAAAGGCATTCAGCATGAAGTTATAAATAAAGACAATAGAACAGGTCAGCAAACAAAGGGGGACAGCAGAGGGCAGCAAGGGACTAGCTCCCTTAAGGTTTACTATACTAATAGCAGGAGTGTTAGAAATAAGATAGATGAGCTAAGATTAATTGCAAGTGCAGGAAACATAGATATTATTGCTATAACAGAGACCTGGCTCAATCTGAAAGATAGAGAGATGCCCTCTGAATGTCACATACAAGGCTATAAATTATTCCACACTGACAGGGTCAACAGGAAAGGTGGTGGAGTAGCGATGTATGTCAGAGACAATTTAAATTGTTGTGTTAGACAAGATATTAAATTAGAAGCGTCAGCCACTGAATCTGTTTGGTTACAGCTTCTCGAGGGCCGAGAAAAACTAATTTTGGGTGTGATTTACAGGGCCCCAAATCTTGATAGGGAGTGCAGTAAACTTCTATGGGACGAAATTCGTAAGGCATCTACATACGAAAATGTTGTGCTAATGGGAGATTTCAACTATAGACAGATTGACTGGAGCAATTTGACAGGAAATTTAGAGTCGGGTGACTTTCTTGATACGATCCAGGATTGTTTTTTAAAACAGTTTGTGACAGAGCCAACTAGGGGAAATAACCTCCTTGACTTGGTTCTTGCCAGTAGGGAAACACTAATTAATAATCTTGAGGTTAATGATGAGCTTGGGGAGAGTGATCACAAATCACTCAGTTTTAATATATCATGGAATTCCCCTAATAATGGCAATCAAGTCTCCGTCCCTGACTTTCGCTTGGCTGATTTCATAGGACTGAAAAATTACTTAGGTGGGCTGAACTGGAATGACCTGACTAAGGGTCAGGTAGGTGGTGATGGTTGCCGATATGATGCTTTCCAGGGCATAGTCCTAGCTGCTCAGTCAAATTATGTTCCAAATAGGGAAATCAGATCAAACAAAAATGATCCTAAATGGATGAACAATAGATTAAAATATCTGATTGGTCAAAAGAGAGGCATATATAGGCAAATCAAAAGAGGAGAGGGGCAATTAAGAAATCGATATATTCAGTTAAAGAGAGAAATAAAAAAGGGAATTAGAAAAGCAAAAAGAGATTATGAGGTTAAAGTTGCAAAAGAATCGAAGACTAACCCAAAAGGATTCTTTCAGGTATACAGAAGTAAGATCAGGGACAAGATAGGCCCACTCAAAAGTTCCTCGGGTCAGCTCACTGACAGTGATAAGGAAATGTGTAGAATTTTTAACACATACTTCCTCTCAGTTTTTACACAGGAGGATACCAGCGATATTCCAGTAATGATAAATTATGTAGAACAGGACGATAATAAACTGTGCACTATTAGGGTCACAAGTGACATGGTCCTTAGGCAAATAGATAAATTAAAACCTAACAAATCCCCAGGCCCTGATGAACTGTATGCAAGGGTTCTAAAGGAATGTAAAGAGGAGCTTAGCACACCTTTGGCTAATCTTTTCAACATATCACTACAAACTGGCATGGTGCCAGATAAGAGGAAAATGGCAAATGTGATACCTATTTTCAAAACAGGTGACAGGTCCTTAGCTTCGAACTATAGACCAATAAGCCTAACCTCCATAGTGGGAAAATTTATGGAATCAATAATTGCCGAGGCAGTTCGTAGCCATCTTGAAAAGCATAAATTAATCAACGAATCTCAGCATGGTTTTACAAAGGGGCGTTCCTGCCTTACGAATTTATTAACTTTTTTCACTAAGGTATTTGAGGAGGTAGATCATGGTAATAAATATGATATTGTGTATATGGACTTCAGTAAGGCTTTTGACAGGGTCCCACATCAGAGACTATTGAGGAAAATTAAAGCACATGGAATAGGAGGAGAAATTTTTTCCTGGATAGAGGCATGGTTGACAAATAGGCAGCAGAGAGTTTGCATAAATGGGGAGAAATCAGAGTGGGGAAGCGTCACGAGCGGTGTTCCACAGGGGTCAGTGTTGGGCCCCCTGCTGTTCACAATCTACATAAACGACATAGATGAGGGCATAAAGAGCGACATCGGCAAGTTTGCCGATGACACCAAAATAGGCCGTCGAATTCATTCTGACGAGGACATTCGAGCACTCCAGGAAGATTTGAATAGACTGATGCAGTGGTCGGAGAAGTGGCAGATGCAGTTTAATATAGACAAATGCAAAGTTCTAAATGTTGGACAGGACAATAACCATGCCACATATAAACTAAATAATGTAGATCTTAATATTACGGATTGCGAAAAAGATTTAGGAGTTCTGGTTAGCAGTAATCTGAAACCAAGACAACAGTGCATAAGTGTTCGCAATAAAGCTAATAGAATCCTTGGCTTCATATCAAGAAGCATAAATAATAGGAGTCCTCAGGTTGTTCTTCAACTCTATACATCCTTGGTTAGGCCTCATTTAGATTATGCTGCACAGTTTTGGTCACCGTATTACAGAATGGATATAAATTCTCTGGAAAATGTACAAAGGAGGATGACAAAGATGATCCCATGTATCAGAAACCTTCCCTATGAGGATAGACTAAGGGCCCTGAAACTGCACTCTCTAGAAAGACGTAGAATTAGGGGGGATATGATTGAGGTGTATAAATGGAAGACAGGAATAAATAAAGGGGATGTAAATAGTGTGCTGAAAATATCTAGCCTAGACAGGACTCGCAGCAATGGTTTTAAGTTGGAAAAATTCAGATTCAGGAAGGATATAGGAAAGTACTGGTTTGGTAATAGAGTTGTGGATGAGTGGAACAAACTCCCAAGTACCGTTATAGAGGCCAGAACGTTGTGTAGCTTTAAAAATAGGTTGGATAAATACATGAGTAGATGTGGGTGGGTGTGAGTTAGACCTGATAGCTTGTGCTAACAGGTCGGTTGCCGTGTTCCTCCCTTAAGTCAATGTGACCTGACCTGACTAGGTTGGGTGCATTGGCTTAAGCCGGTAGGAGACTTGGACCTGCCTCGCATGGGCCAGTAGGCCTTCTGCAGTGTTCCTTCGTTCTTGTGTTCTTGTGTTCTAATAGAACGCAGATGTTGGGAGGTCAGGTCCCTCTCAAATTCAGCCGTTCTCACTAGTAGAGGTTGTCGAAGTTGATTTCAGGTCTGTACCAAGATACCCTTGTGTTGCAGTGTCAGACAGATTGAACATTAAAATGGTATAAAATACCGACAGGTTGTTAGGTAAGACACATATGCAACAGTTAGGTATCCAGTTTCCAGTAGTCGACTCACATTCGTCGGGTAGCACTGAGAATGTATTAGATGTTTCCACAACAGTTTCCACGGCAGTCTCTTTCTTCTTCATCGTTTCTACCTTTCCATTCGTCTTCTTGATCGTCAACTTCGTTCCCTGCTGTCCAGCCACTGTCCAGTTTCCCTTCTTGACCTGAGGACTCAAAACAGGAGGACTACTACGAATCTTTTTGTTTTCCTCGGTCAGTCGCCGAATTTTCATATTCGCCATCCTCAATTCTTGCTTAAGCTGTTGGTAAAGTTGCTCGATGGAGCGCATCTTGCTTCAATTCTAGAGAGCGCGCAAGCAGGTCTTCACAGAGCCAAGTACACGTCAACACTGCGCAAAAGCCAACTCAATCAGGAGCTACTGCGCAGCACGTCCGCACGGCCCAATAGCGATGCGAACACTTGTTATGCAGAGTATTTCAGACAAATTAGGTAAATTTTGTCTTAGAATGAGACCCACAACAGTTGACTAACACCCAGGTACCCATTTTACTGATAGGTGAATATGGACATCAGGTGTCTTAAGGAAACGCATCCTAATGTTTCTAACAGTACTGAGGATCGACCCCCGGACCTCAGTGTGTGAGCTGAATGCGCTAGCACTCGTGCTCTGTTCTCTAAATTTATCAAGAATTTATAAAGAACGTGGGGAGAAGGAAATCCAAGAAAGTGGAGCATATTCAAGGTGTGAGCGCACTTGTGCCTCGTAGAGTCTTACAGCCCTTTCTTCCCCCGCTCAATCTCTCTCTCTCTCTCTCTCTTTCCATCAACAATCTGTATTTTCACTGATTGAAAACATGATGGTTGGCTACTGAATTCTAAACAAAAGAATAACAATAAGAGATGATGCGTTATAGAATTCCTATTAAAATGAGAATGATTATATCTCATACACTTTCCAGTAAAACTGATAAAATGCACTAGAATACTGCCGCTATTCTTCCAGGAAAATATCTGATTACATTGAGAGACAAAGAATATGAACATGGAGAAGCACTGAGAAGACTCACTGACCCACGCTAGACAGCCACACCATAAGACAAACATGGAGAAGCACTGAGAAGACTCACTGACCCACGCTAGACAGCCACACCATAAGACAAACATGGGGAAGCATTGAGAAGACTCACTGACCCACGCTAGACAGCCACACCATAAGACAAACATGGGGAAGCATTGAGAAGACTCACTGATATACGCTAGGCAGCCACACCATAACCAGTCCCACATACATTCACACTCTTCCAACCCATTTCTAAAGCTACCTAAAATTAG